>NW_027635860.1:4960226-5076968 GCF_903797595.1 Erithacus rubecula
CCAAATGTGAAAAGTAAAAATGTCTTGTGATAGACACATCATCTGCTCACAATTCAAAGGATCACACAAGTCTCAGAAGAGTTGAGATGAATAAAATTATACTTGTACACATTTAAATATACCACAGTTTTCTCAAATGCCTCTATCTGATAAAACATTGTACCACTATTGCATATGAATATCAAACTGTATAAAATCAACAGCCAAGTAAAGCTGACTTGTGAATGAAGTCTGAACTAACATTTCAATAATCAGTCATGATATTTCAATATTTTCACACAGCAAATATATTATCAAAATAAACTTTCATGATTGTCTTATTGCCTGTTGTAATGATCATACGATATTTTTGAAGCATCAACTGCTTCTGTGGAAAAGTGACATTATGAGTGCACTGAACTGTTTCAGCCTCTTTTAGCATGATTTATTATGTGTATGCCATCAGCACACCATGCAAATATGAAGAAGTACTGCATAAGTCACCTTTGTACCAGCTTGTGAAACTCTGAAATAAGCCTAATTAAAAACAAAAAACAAGCAAAACCCCTCCTAAAACAAACAAACAAAAAAAGAAAACAAAACAAAACAAAAAAAAAATCACCATTATTTCTCAGGGACATTAAATTGCTCATCTTCTATAATTCTTGGAAGAGGAAGAGATGAGAAGCACACCAGTCTCTGGGAATCATGATGCACTGACATTACAGCAGCCTGGAAATAAAAGAAAATCTTTCTTTCAGCAGATTATGTGGGATGAAAGAAATTACTGATCTCAGTGTTCTTCCACAATTATATCATTTGAATTATTTACTAAGGTAACTAATGCGATTGCTTATGCCTATACTCCCAGCAGATGCTCAGAATGCAGCTTGCCTCAAAGTCATTACTTGAAAGCCATGTTCACAGTGGTAAAATGTTTGGTGCACATAACACAATAAAATCCTAAATGCATAATGATGCTACTGAACATGAGTATAGGCAGTTGTGTATTTGTCTGCATTCTACATTATTTGAATCATGTCCCTTGGTTGTGACTAAATTTGACAAGTTTCCTTAAGGTAATTTACAAGCCAACTGATTCTGAATAATACATAAGACATTAAAACTCCTGGTTCTCACTAAAAATGGAGAGTGGAAAGGTACCTGAAGAATACCTCTGTAAAGCCTCCTTATTGAAACACACCACTTCAAGAGAAATCCCAAATATAATCACTGTCAAAGATTTTTATTTCATAATTTTGAACATTATGAAATACTTAAAATATGTATTCACCAAATTACTGTAAGTTCAAGAATAGCTTACAATTCATAGATAACTGGTTCATCATGAGAAAGAAACAGCTTTGCAGTCATTTTCTCTCTAGAAGACAAGATAATTTTTCTTTTCTTGACAGCATATTGCAAGATGCTGTCATTGTGGGTGCTGCAGTGAGGCCTCTGTGGAAAAACATCATGCTCTGTCCCATTCTAGCCACAGCTGGCTCCAGCTGCCTCCAGTAAACCCACCAAGGACACAACTAAGCCCATCAGTCACATGTGGTGCCCTTCCAAAAATATGTGCAAAAAGGCTTAAAACTGC
This sequence comes from Erithacus rubecula, assembly GCF_903797595.1. Lineage (NCBI taxonomy): Eukaryota > Metazoa > Chordata > Aves > Passeriformes > Muscicapidae > Erithacus > Erithacus rubecula. The sequence continues at coordinate 4,961,806 of NW_027635860.1, forward strand.
CAGATATAGAAAGAACAAAGAGAGTGAGAGAGACCAGAGGGAATACCAAAGTCAAAGCAGAAGGGGAAGAACACCATGCTGGAGAAGTTATCCATATTGCAACTCATGGAAGACTTGTCTGTACTCAGGTGGCAGCTGAGTATTTCTGAGATAACTGCAGAATCTAGAGGGGAACAGAGGATGTGTGAGGAGAAAGGAGAGGCGGAAAGGAACTACAGTGTACAGACTGTAAATCCCACCTACTACTTCCCCCTGAACCACTTGGTGAGGGCAATGGTGTTTTGGAATGCAGGATTAATGATCACCTTGAGGAAAGGGGAGATGAAGGGGTTGTTTTAAGGTTTTTCTCTCTGTTTCCCACCAGGCAAACAAGTAATTATTTATTTTAATTGGTAATCATTTAAGATTTATTTCTTTTTTCCCAAGAGGAGTCTGTTTTACAACAACTATCTCCTTGTCTGGTGAGAGAGCCATCTAGAGAAGGTGCCCCATTGGGCCTTTTGTTTGCCAGCCGAGAAGCACCAGTGGGTGATGTAGTGGTCAGAGGCTATATTTTGTACTGCAGTCATGAAATGACAGTTTTAAATCCTGGAGAAGTAATGGGGGGATTAGCAGAATTACCATTTGGAATTCCAGAGGGAAAAATTTGACTTGTTTAGGAGACTGATGAAGAAAGTCTCTTGGGAGGTAGTCCTGAAGGGCAAAGGAGTCCAAGATATCTAGACCTCTTTAAGAAGCATCAGCAAGAGGATGTGGGCAGCTACTAGCCTGTCATTCTGGCCTCAAAGCCAAGGAATTTATGGGACAGGTGATCTTCAGTGCCATCACACAGCACATATGGGGCAACCAGGTGGTCAGGCCCAGTCAGTACAGGTGAATGGAAGGCAGGTCCTGCCTGACCAGCCTGATCTGCTTTTATGACATTTACTCATAAAAGTGATTAGTGGATGAGGAAAAGGCTGTTGTTTACTTGGACTTTAGTAAATCTTTTGACACAACTTTCCACAGCATTCTTTTGGAAAAGCTGGCAACCCATGGTTTAGATGGGTACATTCTTCACTGGAAAAATGCTGGCTGGGCCCAGAGAGTGGTGGAGTTACATCCAGTTGGTGACTGGTCAAACTAGTTTTCCCTGGGGCTCAGGGACTAATCCTATTTAACACCTTTTTTGATTATTTGAGTGAGGAGTTCAAGTCGGCAGGTTCACAGATGACAGCAGCACTCAGAAAATTCACAGATGAAACCAAGCTGGAGGAGAATGTTGATCTGCTGGGGCATAAGAAGGGTCTTCTGGACAGGCTGGGTTTATGGGTCAAGGCCAGTTGTAGAAGTTTCAATGAAATAAAATGCAGGGTCATATACTTCAGTCCCAACATCCCCATCTAACACTGCAGGCTTGTGGAAGTGTTGCAGAAAAGGACCTGGTGTTACTGTTAATATTTTAATTTCATTTATGAACAACAAAGAAATAAAGTGAATAAACATTTTTACATTTACAAAATTTACTTGAAAAAAACAACTACACAACCATCTCTTTCTACCAAGACAATATTTAATCATCTTGGCATTTTTTCACTCTTTCTAGGTTTTTATCCACATATTTCATATTTATCTTTAACATATTTCCCAGATAAAAAATCATTAAAATTCATATGTTTCCATCAGACTTTCCTCGTGAATAGTGGGGAATTTTATGTTATTTTACAGTTTAATAAGACAGAAAAAGTGCATCACACACATCCAACACAAAAACCTCAAAATCAAAACCACTAAATGAAATCAAAAGGCCACAATTTTTATTTCTTCCAATGTCAGTGAGTTTTGGGCTTGTTCGTGGACCAGTGGTATCATTTGGGTTTATATTTATCAAATATACCTTTTTTATTTTTATTCTCTTTTTTAACTACTTGATATTAAAATCCCCTGAAAGCATTAACCCAATTACTTTGGAAAACAAATGCAACTTTCTCTTCTGAAAATACAAATGTCATCTAGCATGTCTTTTCTTAAGAAAACCCTTTTGCTGAATACCTATAATAAGTTGTGCTGATTTTGCACATTTGACATTCGGTGAGGAGGGAAGAAGCCACCCACAGAAATTATTTTTCTGAGAAGATCTGGTCAAAGCTTCCTCTGTGTCCGACAAAAATGACCTACCAGTGGTTTCAATTTCTGGCCTTTGGATAGAGAAGCTCTTCCTGCTGCTGGCCTGGTGGCCGGGCAGGGAGGGGGGACACAGACCCTGGCTGAGGCTGGGCAGGCTGTGGCTGCTGTGACAGCTCACTGACATTGATCCCTGCCCATGCCAAGCCAGGATCTGCCAGGCCCCAGGAACAGCTGAGCGCTCCAGCGGCCCCAGCAGCTGCCAAGCAGGAGGAGGCCTTCCCTCTGAAGACCATCAGCCCCACAGTTGGGATTGAGCACAGCAAAAGCCAGAAAACAGCTGTCCAGCCATTGCAGCCACCTCCAATCTGGCCAGGCCCCTTGAAAATCCTGGCACAGCTCCCCCAGTGCAGCCATCAAAGAATTCTCCACCATAAACAGCTCTGGCCACTTGGCAGGGATCACATATGCAGGACTATCTGCAGGCCTTGGGTGAGATATCAACTCTTTCACTGTACAGATGAGAGCTGCAAACATAAATTGTCTCTTGAGTGAAAGAAAGCGACAGAGTGAAAAAATGTAGAAAAGCAACATGAAGGCACCAAGGTCAGTAAGGAAGGAGTCAGGTCCCAAATGAGAGGAGATGAGGAGTTGCCTTATTCCTGGGCTGAAATTCTTGTGAGGCTATATTGAAGATGTGATTGATACATCACACTCTTTTTCCCTGTAACTCATTGAAAAGCATAGGGCGAGAAGCATTCAAATTGTAGACACGAGCAAAGGTATCCATGCTGAACAAGTCAATGTTGACCCAGCTGTGATGATCTCAGAGACAGATGAAAAAAACCTTTGCTTCTGAACAGTTCATCCTTAAAAGTGTACCCCATTAGCCAAAGGCTGAGCCGTCGAAAATGGTTGTGGGGAAACTGCAAGCTGAGGGGAGGGACTTTTACACAATGATCAGATTTCCATTATCCCTGGCAGCTGATTCACTGTGACACTGAAGCCATGAGAGAATTGTTTTGTGGAGAAGTCTCCATAGAATGACAAGAGAGGCTCCTCTCCCTAAGTAAACTGAAAAAAGACTGTTCTAGAGGCAGTTGAGCGAATTGTTTCTGCGTCAGTGGGAAAGAAAAGAAGGTGTGGGAGGGAGGAGGAGTTTTCTGAAAGTTTTATTCTGATTCTTATTATTCTTTTAATTCTCTTAATAAAGTTTTTCTTTATATGCTTTAAAGTTTGAGCCTGCTTTGCCTTCCTCCTAATCCTATCTCACAGCAGGAAATGTGTAAATAGTCCTAGTGGATGCACTGGCGATTTGGCCAGCACTAAACCCACCACATAAATTGGGGTGCTATAGTAGTTAGCATAGCTACCTTCCAAGCAGGTGATGCAGGTTCAATTCCTGGCCAATGTGCAAATCCAGAACATGACTTCAATAAACGTCATGTTAAATAAAATCTTTCTTCTGATTTCTAACATGGTTCATTTAATAAAAGAGACTTTTCCCGTTCTTGGTTCACTTACCCATGAATGCAATCTATTCAGTGCTCAGTCTTCTTAATATCCTCCTAATATTTTTCTTTTACTCACACATTTGAAAGAAGAAAGGGTTCTAATGAGACCACAGGATGGATAACTAACTCTAGAGAATAACTTTAGTGAATTCAACTTCAGGTGAAGCATGAATGCTGATTACAACCTTGTAAATGAATCTCATCTCCAAAAAACATATCTTGTACTAGTTTCAAAAGTATTAAAAGCAAAGTCAACACTGCTAAGGCAGTCAGAATTAAACACAACCCTCAGATTAGTACCAATACCTAAGGTTGAAAGATCTGAGCTAAAAAGGGCTTCAAACATAAAAAATTGATAATGTTCTCCCAAATAAAGGTTTAAAGTGAATTTAGGGATCAAAGAAAATAGATAAATTAAGGTCTTCCTTTTGCTGTTGTTATGCCCAAAAAACAAAGCGGAACAGAAAAAATAAAAGTAAACCAAAATGACTCAGGTTATCATTAGTTAATTAATATAAGAATACTTGATGAAATAGCAAGGCTTGTCCTGAGGCATAAAAGTTGTCAAATGCATTTTTGCAAGTTTAGTTAGATTATGCAGGTGGACAGTAATAATTCCAACAGTCAGAAGTCCTGGATAAAACATTACCATGCAAGTATAGTGATAAGTCAGAGGAAGCAACAGAAATTAAATTGTTTGTTAGGTTTGGGGGATTTTCAAAACACAAACTTATCAGTTACCTTTACATTTTTTTTTTTTATGTCAAACTCATCACAGATGCCAGAAAGACAATAATATAACATAAAGAAAGGAAAAAATTAAATTTTTCATCAAAATTACAAATCATTTATATACTTGCCCAAAGGCTTTAGTTATGTCCAAATTGATATAAAAGAAAGAAGGTTGTCTGCCACTGAAAATGTTTTGATTTTTATTAATTTCTAACTAATGTAAGATTGTGTAGTATTTTATTATTGCCACTAATATAAGAAAAGTATCTGATTTATACAACATATCTTTCTGCAAATAAAATACCCAAAAAAGCACTATACTTTAAGGTTCCAGTATTTAAGGAAGTAGTGAGGTTTAGCAAGGATAATAGGTTGAAATTCATCACCAGTTCTTCTTGTCTGCAAATCTCTCAGTTTCTGTTTCAGAGTTCACATAGTGTATTTATTGGCATCAGAAATAAAGGCTTAAGATCCATTTTATCAAAGTAATTAAGCTTATCTCTAATTCCAATATCAGTCATCAAATAATCCTAATGATACTATTTAAATGCTTTAATTTTTTTATCTTTATTCATGGACTGGTTTATATTGTCATGTAAAACTAAAGTTCTGGAACTCCTTGGTTTCATGAATAAATAGCTAATTAATTTGGGTTATATATGGAGAATCATCTCCCCCCAAATGCCAGATCTTAGAATTTAATATTTAATTTTCTCTTAGAAAGAAAAAAGAGAAATTGCTGGAGTGTGAAGCCAAGTCTAATCCAGCAGCAGCTTTGAGTAATCCCTGAACCCTTTGTTTAAACTAAAGTAAAAATTTCAGGGATGGGTGAGAAAACAAAATAAATGAAAACTAACATTCATCAGCCGAGCTGAGAATGCAAAGTACACTACAAATCTTTTTAATTGGATGTGCAGAAAAGTGATTCAAAAGCTAATGTTGATAATAAATCCATTGTATAGTAGATAGCAATTTCAAGAGGAAAAACTCTTTAGACCAGTACCTACTGTCCCAATGTTCAAACTCTCTTTTGCATTAAAATGGGAAGTTAATGGCAAGTAGTACAGCTACTTTCCACTTAAAATAAAACTTACAGTGCAGAGGTGAGTTGCTTTTCTCCAGAATGTGGTATCTCTTAATATGAATTAAGTATGAATTTAGAGTTTGAAATTCCTGAAATGTTACTTTTCAAGCCAAATATGAATGTATGTGTTTATGAATTTATGAATTTATGAATTTAATTCAAATGACTAATTAAAAATTCTGCATCCAAATTTTTCAGTGTAACAGGAATGATTTTTATTAATATCTTAATGCATAAGTGATACACTCTCCATTTAGGAGAGTCACTTCAATGCCTTACCATATAATTACACAGATATTCATACACACCAAGTTTCCTGTCTCTCAGACTGTATCTTTTACTGTTACACAAGGAAACAGAATTTGAATATGTAAGTTGCTTTATTAGCTTGATCCTTTTGAAGTGCGTTTGCCAGAAAGCTCTGTTTTAAAGACATAATGACAGGCATTGACCATGAGGGACTAGTGAACTATTTCTGAAGATCCATCCTTGTGATTTTGGTTGTTATGACCTGAATCTTCTATCTATATTTTTATCCTAATAGATAACTAGCTTTAGCCTGAGTATATAATGTATGACCTTCAGTTCGTAGCAATGATTTTAGAATGAACATTATTTCTGTAGCTCAAAGTCATTCTAATAAAAATGTATGGTATAAAAACCTTGTGTCATTTTAAGCACTTAAATACCTGCATGAGAAAGCTATACTAAAAAACAAAAACAAAACACAAAACCAAAAAAACCCAATGAGTCAAAACAGGAAATCAACCCAGAGATCACGACTTCAACATTTTTTTAACATTAATTTCTGAGAAATATCAATGCATTAGGCTATTAGGCTTTTCCTGAAAACACAAATGTTTTATTACTCCATAAGAGATGTATAAAATTGATCCAAATTAAAAACCAAAGAGCTAGCCAGTTCTGAAACTACAGTAAGAAAATTCAAATTTGAGAGGAGGTAAATCACTCCATCTGAATATCACCAACCATATTTGATCTGGAAGGCTCTCCAAATGCTTTCTATTATATCCATCTTCATACTGAATAGTTAGTCTAATACCATTGTCCTGAATGTTATAGTTAGAAATTATGCTTGAGCTGTTTGAGTCCAGCCATTAATTCAACACTGCCAAGTCATCTACTAGACCGTCTCCATGAGGGCCACATCTACACATCTCTTGCGTACCTCCTTTATATTACTGGCTCCTTTTCTTAGGACAAGATTGTTTTGTCTCTCCTATACTATGCAGCCAAATCATACAGATCTGCACTTTGTCACAAAACTTCACAAATGGCCACTACTAGCCAAGGAGAAGAGCTAGGGTGCAAAGTACTGATGTACAATAGTAAATGTTTATTCTTGCATATGAAGTGTACCAGAAGTGCTGACGCATCCTGAATGTCATTTTACATAATATTTGAATAACCTTTGAAGGTTCACAGACAGTGTGATTTGATTAATCAGTAACACCACATTGGTGTAACATCACTACAAATTATAGTAAAATTTTAAGGTAATTTTTTTCAGATTTCTCACCACTTGTCTAGCAATCCAGATGTGCAAAGAGTTGGATTTTCCATAGTTACTTCTCTGTGATGCCAGAAAACATTGAGGCCTCCACCAAAGAAAGATGTGTAAGAGGGACAGTAATACAAGTGTTATTTTGGCTGTCCGAGGGTGTCATTATCCTTCACAGACAGCTCTAAGCTTCCAAGAGGAAGCTTAGAGTTTCCAAGAGGAAGCTCATGGACTTGGCTGATATTCAATATTTTTTTTCTTCAAGCATGGATACATCTAAGTCTTCTAGTACATAAGTCTTCAGTAAATTCCACTAGCTCATTACCTTGCATTGCACTGTAATACACTTCATAATATAAAGATTGATTGATATAATAACTAGGGAAGGAAATTTCTTGATTTGCAACAATTGAAGTTGCTGTAATGTTTATAATGTTATAATGTTTATATCTTGAACATTTATTTTGAAGAAAGACTACTGTTCTTGACTGCTATCTCGAATGAAGCTCTAACTTTAGGTAGGACTCTGCTGGAGTGTCACTACATATGGTTAGACAGCTTTCTGATCAAGGAAGCTGCAGGGGTGTCTTTTGTTGCTCCATGATTTACATAAAGAAATCTGCACCTCATTAGTAAAGATCATCTACTTAAAAACAAAACTTGCCAGATCTGGATACAAAATGATGAAAATTATGCCAATGTATATGCATGATCATGCAATGTGCTTGAACTAATCAGTCATAGCTGAATATGAAATGGAACATGAAATAGCCTGGGCTTTGTTAACAGTATATGGTGAATTATAATAGCATGAATAAAACAATTTATGCAAATAAACATTTAATGAAAATAATTATAGTTGAAATTATTGCAGTTTTGCAAAGATACATTCATCGGAAAGATTTTTAAGATACTAAATGAACCAGCGATGTCTTTCTAGCATGTGTGTCTAGTTAAAGAAATACAATATTTCTTTATATATACAAATACAGCAAAAGTCTAGATGAATTTTGTGCTGTTCAGTGCAAACAAAGGATTCAGAATAAATACTGATTCTCTTTTTCAACTTCTTTCCAGCCATCAAAGAAAGGAACACTGACTTTTACTCTTAGACTATATGGGATACTTCCATTCCATTTAATGCTTTTGATAAAATTCAGAAAAATGTAGTCTGAATAAGTAAAGTCAGTACTATAAACTCTGTAGACCATTTTAGAAAGTGCTCCTGCATTGGTTATATTGTTGTGCAACTTACATTGAAGAGTGTCAATCAAATCTGGTGCAATACAAGTTCCATGTAGAAATACCATTTTATACCCTCATATTAAAAGAAGTGTTAAAATCCTGTTTATGAAGGTAGCAATAATGCACATAGAGAATTCTCACTCTGTGGAACATTAATCTTACCAATTTCGAACCAGACCAGAGCTAGAGACCAAAACGTACAGGCCCATATAAGTACCAAATCCAAATTATTGGTAGTAGTTTTCACATTTCTGAAATGTCATTCATAGTAAAACACTTCTCATTTGTAACTTGTAAGATTATCAAAGAAAAGACAATGTATTTGCATGGATCACCAGTCAAATTTAGGTCAATATAATTACTCAAAATGGCATATTTCTAAATTATCTGAGCAGCATTCATGCTACATTTGGTGTTCCATATGTTAGTGGTTTTGAGGGTAATAGGATTTTTTTGTTTGATTGGTTTTTTTATTTTTTTTTTATGCTTTATAATGGTTTGGTGCTGATTTTAGGCACTATACACTATTGTGTGATTGGTATTGCAGTCATAATGCTATAATGTGCCTATACAGCATCAAGCATGCTGGCACCAGACTGGGCTCACCTTTCTCTGTGAGGAAGGAGAGTCTTTGCTCAGAAATTAGGAGGGATCATTGGAAGAGATTAAAACTAGATGTGATGGGGAAGGGGGAAAATATCAGGCTCATCCCTGGCAAGCAGTGGGATGATACACAAAGATTAAAGGGACAGGATGCTGGAAGGGATCTCTGTTGGTGACTATGAGATGTACTAGCCTGCCTGGAATACACTTGCAGTCCTTACAGAGGTGAGACAAAGGCCCCTGAGGCAACAGAGCCCAACAGAGAAACAGCTTGATGGTAAAAGTGCCTGCAAAACTTCAAGCATGTTGTGTCTTCAACTCCAGATATAAGGAGTTGTTCAGGGAACAAATGAATAAAGTCCCCTGGGAAAATCTTCTTCTAGAGTGCATCAGTACTGGCCACTTTTTAAACATCGTATCCTAAGGCACATTAGCAGGCAATTTAAGAATGTTAGAAGGAAGCTGATAAGGCAGAAGGCCAGCATGGTTGAACAGGGTTGTTCACTTTGAAATAAGGAAAAAAAGGAAGGTATATGACAAGGTCAGGTGGCATGAGAAAAGTATTGAGGGAGACTGGAAAAAAAGATGGAGTTTTACAAGGGCATAGAGTAATGGTACAAGGATGAATGGCTTCAAAATGAAAGAAAGTAGGTTTAGACCAGATATTGGGAAGAAATTAATTCCTGTGGGAGTAGAGAGACACTAGAAAAGGTTGCCCAGATGAGTTGTGGATGTCCCCTCTCTGGAAGTGCTCAAGGCCAAGATGGATGGAGCTGGGAGTAGCCTGGTCTAGTGGAAACTGCGACTATAGAGGATTTAGGATTAGATATTTAAGCAATTCTATAATTCCATGATTCTATGAACTCTAACTTCAATCAAAATTCTTCTTTGTTCTTACAACTTCTTAGTTTTTATAATTTTGTTATATTTTCCATAATGTTAATGTTGCCATTATTTTGACTTTTTAAAAATCAGTCTGAAAGTTTTTCTGGTTTAGGAAGCAGTAACAAAAACCAGCTTGAAAGATATTCCACTTAAAGTATGATAAGAGAAGTATTTGAACAAAAGTGGGTTTTTGTTTGTTTGCTTGTTTGTTTTATGGGGTTGTTTGTTTGTTGGGTTTGTTTGGTTTTTGTGTTTGTTTATTTTCAGTCTTTTCCCTTCCTTTTTTCTTATGGAGATGACATGTTTCTTTTTTCTTTTCCTTAAAATCTAGTCAAACAAAAGCACTAAATGAATTTAGGGTCAATATTCCTTGTTTAATACTTGTTATATATATGACATTTATGAAGTTTATGTAAGAGGTCTAGATAGTCTACTGTGTTAAACAACTCTTAACAGTTTCAATCAATTGAAACTGTACAGTTTCAATCTTTCTGTACTGTTCATTACAAATGAAGTCTTTGCATAAAATTGTAGCCAAATCATCTTTTATACTGAGCTACAATTTCAGTTCATAAGTACCACACTGTGATGATAGGCATACTCATCTGTGAACAGCAATCAACTAGAATAATCTACACGAGCTCTGTGGTGGTTCATATCAAATTTTTCGTGTAGAGAAACACCTTAGTCACAGTGAAGGACCACAGCAGAACCATAAATTTAGTTTAACATTGTCTTCTGCAATGTCTGACAATCTGCTGCATCAAAATAATGCAGATTTCAAGCCTTCCAATTTTTCGTGTGTCAAAGCCTTTACCTCAAAGCCTTTACCAAGTCAAAAATTGCATCACTATACCCTTCTTTTCATTTAGGCCTATTTCCTCTGTTTTCATATGAGAAATATGAAAGACAGAATAAATAATTCAGTGAAATCTCATATCAATAGTATTTCCATTACTTTAGACTTGCTTTGTGGGACTTCAGCCTGACACAGAAAAAGTAGTTTTGCAAGGGCCATATGCCCTCTCTTCTCAAAAGAGCACACCATCCCCCTTTCCTCCGAAAGTCAAAATTAGCATAATCTTGTTTATGTTTCTGAAAACTTACCAAATACACAGTATTTAATGTCAACTGCTGTAAAACTACCACTCTGCGATGATTACTGTTTTTCTTTCTTCACAGTTATGACTTTTACTCCATGTGTGAACCTTTGCTTCATTTAGTCTTCCAAATGGATCAAAAAAATTGGTCTGGCATTTGCAGTTAAAGGTAATAATCATCTATCTGGAAAGCTAAAGCAATTTGTAGAATGAAATGTCTCAGGCTTGTTAGTTCTAACAAGAGAAAATGAGTCAGGACAGATTTCTTTCCTTACTTCTCTTTTAGATCCTAAATAAAGTCTTCAATTTAATATTGTTCTTATTTGAAAACATGTAAAGTTGACAGTTTCCTGGACTGTTCAGAAAAGATATTTTTATGGTAAGTACAGATAATCACACAAACTGCAGCATTTTAGAACAAGATTCAATCTATTGCCTGGCTCTTTAGGCCTTATAGAAATTTTATTTTAGATGTTTCATTAGCTGAGTTCTAACAGCTCTGCAGGACACTCAGAATTCTAAAACTACATAAATGATCAGAAATGCATAAAGAGAAGATTCACTGCAGCTTGTAAAAAACAAGAGCATACCACCAATTAGGATGGTAGAAATGAAAACATAAAAGTTGCATATTAATTACTGCTGATACATTGCAGACTTATATTTCCCTATAAAATGCATGCTGAAGCAAATTGTTTGTTTTGTTTTTCTAAACAAGCAATTTCCAACATACTCTTTCTTCTATGCGACAAACTGTATCTTCAATTCTATAGTTCTTTAATCTAATTGATAAATCAGTACTTTGATTATAAGGATAAAATTATATAACGGTCCAAATAAACCTCACCATAGTTGCCTCACCCTTTTTAAAAAGCCCTTGAAACTTTGTTATTGTATGAATGTAACAAGATTTTAATAAGTGAAATGGCTGAAATGGAAGAAAAGCAAGATGCTATTAGATGCCTCAAACCTTCAGCTCTAGAGAATAAGAAACATATTGAGGTGTATTTCCACCATCATAGTCCTCAGTCTAATGGTACTGCTAATTTATCTCGTTTGAGCTAGTCCTCTTAATAGCGACTCAGATACTGATTAACTTGCTTTCATTTTTCTGTTGCTTAGATATAATTTGGCATGTATCAAAGGCAAATTTAATATAGCTCACCAGTGCCCAGGCAGCCAGGAGGGCCAACCCTCTCCTGGGGTGTATCAAGTATTGCCAGCCAGGCAAGGCAGGGGATTTTCCCACTTTACACCTCACCTCGAGTCCTTGAATAGTAGAATGGGCCTGGATATAAGAGGGATATAAATGTACAAAAATGTGTCCAGAGAATGGTGCCCAAGATGGTGACAGGTCTTGAGAGCAAAACTTTATAAGAACATGCTGAGGTCACTCGATCTGCTCATCTTGAAGAGAAATCTGAGAGATGAGCTTTTCACAGTCTGCACCTTCCTCAATGATCCTGAATTTAATTTACCTTTTTTCCCCATTATACACAGGTACCTTTTTTTAAAGTCTGTGACACCAGGCCTAAAGGGAATTTTCAATTATTTTGTGTGTGTAATTGCATTTTTTTCCATGCAGTTTAAGAATACTGGCAAAACTCCTTTTAGAGTTACTGGAAACAAAACTATTACTGTGAAAGTTGTGGATATGGCTGCCACATTTCACTACACTGAATCCAAGGTAAATTGTTTTCCCCCAGTTCTAAGCAGACAGGTATTCACTAAAATTGCATATTACTCAAACTGGCTTTATAAACCCAGAAAAGGCAAGCTAAGAAAAAGGTTTAAAAGTAGATTACATGTGCTAATATATTTAGATAAGAGCATGGCATTAGAGATTTTTGGTTATTTGACTGCAAAGCAACAAAGTTTATTAATAAGAACACTTTCATGTGTCTCCTTTCCAATAGGAGAATTCCAACACCAATATCCAGATTAACTATCAAACAGGAAATAATCCTACAGATATTCTATATAATTTTATCACACAATTGTTGATATTCAGTGGCAAAGAGGTGGAAGTTACATGATCTTTTCCTCAAATCAGTTCATATCCTATGCACAGTAAGAGCGAGACTCCCTCTGCCTCCTGGCTTTTTTCCATACTGTTTGCCTTTCCATACATATTCTTCATCTTCTGCTGTATCCCACTATTTCTAAACAATCTTTCTCTTCGAACCAGTCTTATTTTCAGGGTTATTGTTCAAAGAAGCAAGTTGTGATGTGAAAAAGAGTGTGATGTATCTACAGTAATGTTCCCATGGAAGTGTTTCATAATTTTAATATCAAGATAGAGCATATATCGATTTCTTCTTTATTAGTTTCTAGTATGTTAACGTCATTATCTTATTTTTCCTGGAATACTGTGGACATGCATAGGTGCTATATAGTTAAAAAAAAGATTTTAATGTTGGGGGAAAAAATCTACTAGCAACAAAAAAAAGTTTTTCGAACAAGGTTCACCTTGTCCTGTTTTGAGCAGGAGAAAAGGAATTCAGAGGTTTAGTAGTATTTTGCGCTTTAGGACTTTATCAATTTTTCTCCCAAGTCATTGTGAATAACCATGAGCTTCTCATCTTAAACTGGAAGAAATACAACAGTATTCAGATGTTTCAATAAATATTCCAACAAAAAGATAGCTAAAGCTCCATGTTTTTAAAACAAGCACCTATCCCTGTAGGTTATTGATGGATTTGCTCTGCTTTTGAAGGGGCATAGAGAAGCCTTTATGGGGCTCATTCCAGGAATGAAAGGTAAAGCTTTAAAACTACAGAGTAGATTTTTCATGGTCATATGAGTATGCTTCATATGTGTTAAAACCATGACATTATATAATACATTTCTCCCATTGAAGAAATCCTCTTTGGTGAGAAAACAAATTTAAGGACAAATTGAGGTGGAAAGTAGGAGGGATAGCCAGATTGAATTTAAGATTAGATTAATTCCAGAATTGCTCCTACCTACATAAATTATTCCATGCTCCTCAAATAAGATAAGATGTCTTTTACCTCTAAATAATTTTTAAATTTTTCAAAATATGGAACCATTCTGGCACCAAGGAAAGCAGTGACTGAAGGATATGTACTTTAACTACTACTTTAACTACTAACCTACTTAGGGCTCAAAAAATGTTATACCTCTGAGAATTGTTTGGCAATATTACAGGCCATTTATGGGTTTGGTTCTCTATAGCATAATAGTCCTTTCATGGGAAGAAAAAAACCCTTTTTATTTCTTCACTCCAGTGTCTCATATTTCTTTTTTCTATTCATTTTAAAACCCCTTTTTGGGCTATACACAAGTCTCAGGTGAATTGCTTGGCCTTCTAAAAAAGTAATCTTTCTTCTGATTGAGTTTCATGTGCTTACTCTCTATGAAAATCTTAACACTCTTTTTCTATTCCATTTAAGCTTATGTAAAAATTTTCAAAATGTTTTTCTACTCATTTTAATAAAAGCCTTTCAATTATGTTTATTTGCATATGCAGCCTGGGACCATCCAAGGACCTTCCCACCCTTATCAGACCGTGGGGCCCAGCACTGCACACAGGACTCAGGGTGAGGCTGCTCCAGGGCTGAATCCAGCAGGATGATCCCAATCACTGCTGGTGATGCTGTGTCTGATGCACCCCGGGATGGGGTTTGCCCTCCTGGCTGCCCAGCACACACTGCTGATCACCTGAGCTGCTGCCAGCCAGCACCCCCAGATCCTCTTCCAGGTAACCTCTACACACACTCCTCTCTCTGCTTATACTTGTGCCCAGATTTATTGCATCCCAGTGGCAACATTTGGCATGAATTGCATTTCATGCCATTGATAATTGCTGAATGCTACAGCATATGCAAATCCCTCTAAAATCAAGAGGTATAAAGCATCTTCAACAGCACCTCTCAGTTTGGAATTGTCAGCACACCTTCTAATGATGTATTCAAGTCCTGCATCCACATCATTGATAAACTTGTTGACCAGAACTGGTCTTACTGGCCCCATGAATTCATGAGGAATATTGCTGGTGATAGCTTACCAGGCAGATGTAGCCCACAAAATAAACCCCTGGAGTTCTGACATTCATCCAATACACTGTGAACCTGATCACCACATCAGTTTGTCCAGAAAGAAGCTGTGAGGGACAGTATCAAAAGCAATATTGAAACCAAGAAAAGCTGCAATGTCTGCTTTCCCTTTACTCACTAGGTGAGACATCTTTTTGTAAAAATTAAATTTTTTAAGCAGAACCTTCCCTTTCCTGCTCCTGGAGATTGCATTGCTCTTTAAATGCCTTTCAGTAATTTCCACCATGAACTCCATCATTTTTCCAGGTGCTGAGGTCAGACATACAGATGTGTAGTTTCCTGAGTCTTCCTTCATGAACTTCTTGTAAATTGAATAATATTGGCCAGGTTTCATCCAGCAAGGATCTCTCCTAGTTCCCCAGACCTTTGATAAATGACCATGGGGGTCCTGCTATAACATCTGCTAGATCCTCCAGTACCCCAGGATGAATCTCACCAGGTACCGTGGATTTATGAACTGATGCAACTTACAATTTCAGTGTCTACAAATGGAAAGTCACTGTTTCCAGAGGTCTCCTAGCTCAGAGGAATGGGCAGGTCAAGATCTATCAGTATTATTAAAGAATGACAGAAGGGAGGCACTAAATGCCTCCACTTTTTTTTCATTCATCCTTGTCAGATAACCATCTTAATCTGGTATCAGTTTACTATTTTCCTTACCTTCCCATGCTATTAAATAGGGAACGTTCTCAAAATATAGATTAATGATGAAGCTGACTATTTCCTTGTTTTGGTTTGCTTTCAAAATAAATTTAGGAAGCCAAAAAATGCATGTTTGTTGGATTTAAAAAAGGGATTTTAACATTAATAGATAAAAGAAATATGAGACACTGGAGAGAAGAAATAAAAAAGGTATTTTTTTGTTTGGGTCTGTCAGAGGAAATGTGGCAAAAGTTACAAAAGCAATTCAGGTTAATTCTGTCATTATTAATAGTTAGCTGGGGCTAATACAAGGTTTTCCACAAATGTGAGAATGGAATGGCACAGTCTGGGGTGTGCATAACCCCAAAGCCAGAGGGAAATAAAATTAGGGAAAAATATCTCAAAAAGAAGCTATTGCTTTGGGTTAGATTGTAGGAGGGTGAATAGGAATTCTTCCTGAGCCTGAGCAATGTGGTACTAACCCAGGAGACTGCCTGAGTGAGGCTGCTTTCATGAGCCATGGAGTCTCCAGAAATATCCTATACTTTGCAGCCAAGCTCCCCCTAGGACAGACCTCTGTCCCTCTGTGCAGCCCCAGAGTGGTGCTCCCTGGCCTGTCTTTGCAGCTTTCTGCCTGCCCTCAGAGCCTCTCCATGCTCTGCTTCTCCCACCTGTTCCAGCTGCATGCCTGGGGCCATCTGGAACCAGCCCTGGCCTTGGCACAGGGAGCTGGGCCTTCCTTTGTGGCTTGGCAGCAGCTCCTCGTGCCAAACCCAGCAGCTGCCCTCTGTCCCTCGGCTCATTTTGCATGGCCAGCTTGGCTGCAGAGGGTCACTTGTGTCAGAGGAAGGTGAGGAACTCAGAGGAAAAGAGCTTTTCTGTGAGGTTTGATCGCAATATTTCAGATCTTCTCTGGAAGAAAAACTAAGATCCACTGAATAGGGGTAGTCTGCAAAGCATGTAGGCTTAGTGGATGATCAAATGTGTTTTTTTCTTGATAGCAGTTGTTAATAAAGCCATTTTTTCATCTATGAAAGTTTTTTAAAGCTAAGAAATTGAGACTGATTTCTGCTCAGTGTCTGGATTACAAGTACATGCTTGGTATGAGGCATTCCAGTTTAAAGCTGTCATCAATAGAAAGAAAGCCTTGCATAAACCTGCTTTGCACGGAAATGAGTGAATGGAACAATTATTTAGTTTTGTAGACTATAATATTTTTCATTTTGTATCACTTGTCATTTTATACTATGAAGATTCAGACACATTTAGTTGTCCTTGCCCTATGGTACAGGATTAAATTGCACATTTTAGGCTTTATCTTATCTGTTCATACATTTTGTTTCTCTGAAACAACTTTCCTGTCATTTAATATCCAAGGAAAACCATCTCCATATAAATTAATTTCTTAGACTTCCCTATTACACATACTACATATATTTTAGAGATAAAATTAATCTTTTAAGGAAAACATTAGTTTTCTAAATATTCTTTGAAAATTTCTCTTAGCATCCTCTGTTTAAAGTGCTTCAAACTTTTTCATTGTTCCTAGATCCCTTAAAAATAATACCATACAGTAGCATACCTGGGTCATGAGAATGAAAACAAAAAAAAAGCAAAATAAAAATCTAATGTTTGCATTTTCACAAACTATTATGAAAAATAATTTATTATAAAAATTATATTTTGCTCATCTATTTTAGAGTGTATGAAGAGGAGTATTCTTGGGACTACAGGCTGAGAACTGCTTAGTGAAAAAATCCTGGGAGTGCAGGTGGACAGCCAGCTCAACATGAACCAGTACGCTCAAGTGTCCAAAAAGGCAAATGGCATTCTGGCTTGGATCAGGAATATCAGGAAAATCAGTGTGGCCAGCTGTGAAGGAATCAGCCTCTTGTAATTGGCAGTGGTGAGTTTTTTCTTCAAATCCCGTGTCCAGTTCTGGTTTCTCCAATTCAAGAAGGACATTCAGGTGCTGAAACATGTCCAGAGAAGGGCAAAAGAGTTGTTGAAGGGTCTGGAGCACAAGTCCTGTGAAGAGCAGCCCCGGGAGCTGGGGGTGTTTAGCCTGCAGAAAAGGAAGCTCAGGGGGACCTTATTACCCTCTTTGCAACTTCCTGAAAGAAGGATGAAGCCAGGTGGGGGTCAGACATTTCTCACAGGCAATCAGTGACAGGACAGAAGAAAATAGGCTCAATTTCTGCAGAGAGGTTTAGATGCACTATTAAGACTTCTTCTCTGAAAGTCTGGTCAGGCAATAAGTTTTTTGGGCAAGTGTTATTGAGGTGTGTTTGTGGTACTTGGGAATATGGACATGTTGCCTTTAAACATGTCCATGGTATTTTAATAGCTGGACTCATTGATATTGAAAGTAATAATTCCATGATGCCATGACACTATGGGATTTCACACAGATTTTGAAGTCAACACCAAAGGGAAAATTAGATAGCTTAAGTGTATGGACACTGTTTACTGAATTTCAGAAAAGATTTATTACAAAGATTGTCATTAAACTATTTCCCCTGGGAAGAGGATTTTAATGACTTATTGCTTACCGTGGGTGACTAAGCTTTTGAGGTAACAAATCTGTCTTGGTCTCAGAAAGCAACCTTTATCCTAAATGCAGACTACAGTATGTCAGTAGTGGTTCATGCAAAAATTATTCTGGAACATGTTTCACTGTCTTAAGTGCTGTTCCCTGTTGTACCTTAACATCTGCTCATGCTGTATATTGATGTTCAGCTATTCAATCAGTCTGTAGTTGAATTAAAATGACTATTTCTGACTGTAGTTACCCATCTATAGTTATCTCACTACTTCCTGTTTCCAGTGCTAAAATATTGGATGGCTTTAAGAGAATATTAGACTATCTGATCCAACCTCTAGGTCTTTTTTCTGAAAAAAATAGTATTTCAGTTCTGCAATATTTAACTGGTGTTCATTAAGTGTTCCCATGGGGCGGTAATAAAATTTATTTTTAAGTGTATAACAAAACTTCATAATTTTTCCTGTGTGAAATTATTTTCTGGAGAATAGAACTTGATTAATGCCCTCCAGGTATTTGAGAGATACCTGCCAGAAGCTGAATAATCTGTAAAAGTTATTGCCAAAGTTGAATTTCAATCCTCGAGACAAATTAAGGAATATTTTTGGTATATATTCACAAATGGATTAAAGGTTTTGATATCTCCCACAGGAAGTATTTTAGAGCTAAGTGAGGAAGAAATTGAAAAGTTTAAAACATCACAGGAATCAATCCCATACAGGAATCAATCCCATGCTACTTAAGTATATTGGCATGGAAACCTAATGAATGTCTCGAGCATTCTAAAATACATCAATTTCTAATTTCAGTTACTTAGTCCACGAAGTCTTTTTTTCCTTCTTTCTAATATTAAAAATGAATTAATTACTGTAGCTATTGCAGTTGTAGTTCAGTTTGCTTCACCAGCTGGGAATTTGCAATCAATTAATATGGCATTGCTTGAAATAAAAGTACAGTGGCTACTACTGTAGATTAAAGTTTCTTATAATTGTAAGTATAAACGTGTTGGCAAGAAATAAATGCTAAAAGTTATCTTTAGTATTACACCTTATTAGATAACAGGCAACATGCTTTCTGTATGTTAGTGTGTTTCCATACAATAAATGTAAACAGCAGAGATAATATGTATAGTATCAGGCAAGAAATTGTACTATATCACTTTCTCTCACTATTCTATATCCTACTATCTCCACTGTATGATACTTAAGGTCAAAAAATTCTGAATTTAACTGTTTTGTTAGATATTAGTTGTCCATTTTTAACAAATACAGTATTATTGTAAGTGGTTGACATTAAAATCATTATACAGACTAAAAAATACCTATGATAAATAACGAAGTTTTTACCTTTTCACAACCAACTTGTTGAAGAACTTGGAGATAACACCTTGAAGTTCCAAGTCCATTAACTCTTGAACAAATAAAGAATCTAGAAACATTTTAACTGGTGAATTTTTTTTAAAAAAACTGTGCTATAACCCTAGTATCCCAGAGAGGACCCAAGTGACTGTAAGTGCTGGGGTCTGGCCAGGCCTATTGAGCCATGTCCCACACTGCTCAGTGGCCTCAGAAGGGTCTCTGGATCTGACCATGAAATGACAACAGGCCCTGCAGCTGCTGCCACCACTGTGACAGACACTGTGGCTGCTCCAAAAAGACACACATCCTTAGTCACTAATGGAGGCTCTTATCATGTGTGAGGGAAGGTATTCCTGCAAAGACGATATTTCATGTAACTCAGGCAAATGGACTACCATATGGAAAGGTATTCCATAATTGAGGAAAGTGAAATATGAGAAAGAAATTAAATTTTGACCCAGACATTCCCTATCGTGCACCAGCCTCTGGAAAGATCAAGTGGTGTTATGGACATTAAAGACTGCACATTAAAGACTGGATGTTAAAGAGAAAAAATGGTTGGCAGGGCTTTCAAACATTGGGACATACATTTAGCAACTGCCACCTGGTTACGCAAAGATCTGCCAATGAGACTGGCTCTGACCAATCAAAATTTTTACATACTGTAGGAGGGGATAAAGTTCCTGCAGTGCACGTTAAAATCATGCTGAGAAAACAGTCTGCCTCAGCAAAAGAGATTGCTTTCACTTGAGGATTTAGTGGGTAATGCAGAAGAATGGGAAATTCCAGTATGTGCCTCAAAAGGATTTGATTTTGAAAATAGAAAATGAGTTAAATTTTATTATGTTAATATCTAACTGTGTATTACCTCTTCTATGGCGTCTACATGCGTATCACCTCACTGAATACCTTAGCTTATCAATCTTAACCAAAAACACTCTGGGGATCTGAACCTGACATCCTGCTGATTGTTGCACTTGCCCCAATGAAGAATGAATTTTGATAAAACTGAACAAGGGCAGTAATACTGGAATCAGAACTGAGTCAAATATGCAGCACGAAACAATTTGGCAGCTGGGTGGTGTTTTATCTCCAGCTGGGCTCAAAACCATGACAGTAATCAATGTCAGAAATATAATATCAGAAAAACAGGGGGAAAATGGATTGTATTATTATTTTCCACACTCACAGCTATGGAATTAGAAGGCAGCAGCACTGTAGTGCTAGAGTTCAGGGAATAAAGCTTTAGCTCAGACATAAGAAAATTGTTTTCCTTTCATAAAGGAAACAAAAAGTTCAACTTTTCTTCACTTGCATCCATCTTTGTTTACTGCTTTTAGGGAAGAAAAGTTATTGACTGTCCTTAGAAAAGCTTGGAGTAACTGAATACAATTGCAATACAAATGATTAAAAAAAAACCTCATTCTGAAGTTGAGAAAAATATTGCTTTTGCCAATAGAAAGCATAATTCTTACAAACAAACTTGCTTGTCAGCTATACAAAACCTATATATGTTCAAATTCTTGAAAAACCAAATAAGGTGTGCATACAAACATGCACATGGAACTAACATCTCGTAGCCACTAATACGTATAAGTTTACTAAATTTAACATAAGTAAAATGTTTTAGTTCTTATAGACAATAAACTCATCCATTTAACTGTCTCAAGAATCAAATGTAGTTTTCTTAACCAGCAAAAGCTGCATAAGGTTTTCAACTCCTGTCAACAAGATGCTATGTTGTATATATAAAACAAAAGTCTATCAACTAGTTCAGTATTTTATTTTTTAAAATAATTTGTAGAAGATCTCCAGTAAGAGCATGACAGCTAAATAAAATTAACTAATTTGAAAATATCTTGTTTTTGAACCACTGTAAAATATTGTTTAGAGGTTAAAAAATTACAAGATAAAGTCTTTCTTCCAATTTTTACCTTTTTTTTAGTAGCAAATCACACTTTGTTCTGCTTATTAATATAAATTGCTTATAAGTAAAATTGTCTACTATATTTGGATGCTTTTGAAGTTACATAGCCAAATATATTTCTAGATGACTGTACAAGAATTAATAGAGAAGTATTAAGATGATTAAACATTCATAAAAAATTGTGGTCTACAGGTGGGCCTAGGAAGAAATGTTTGTTCTTGTAAATGTTCACAGAAGACTGAAAATGAGCTAATAATACTAAATTGCTTATATTCCTGTTGTCTTTTGCATATCATCACAATTCCTGTTTATATAAATTGGTGGTCACTTAGAATAAATATTGGCCTGTTACTGAAAAAAATATCAGATAATTGCCAACTAATAAAAGAGAAATCAAAACAGAACCAAACATTTCAGTTAAAGTATCTTGATTTCTGTTGAGTTTTTTCCTGACTACCTAGTCTGTACTGATACAATTTGCTTGTAAAATTTGGGAAAGGCTTGATTGTTGCTTCTAAATTTGTTGCTTCTAACTCTCAGTGTTTTAGAACCCAATCCTGTATATATTTTTTCCTGATTCTACATCAACAGATATCACAAAAAATATAATGGCAGATATGACAGAGTATGTAACATAAGGAGTCACAAATATGCAGTTTCATGTTGAAAAAAGCATATGTTTAGAAAGTGATTCTCACTAGAAGATGCAATTTCTCTAAAACAGATGTAATTTACCTTTATGACTTGCAATATTTTTTTGAGTTTGTGTAGCTCAGAGACTTTAAGTGCTACGTATTGTATGTACAACATGAATCCTATCATAAGGCAAAGATGGATTTAAAAAACTGGAAAAAAAAAGAGTGGCTTCTTGGGTATCTCTTTCTCAGAGTAATTGAAAAGAGAAGTCCCTGAAAGCATGTCTAGATTTGTCCTTTTTCACTTATCAGCCTAAGTGTATCTGCAGGCCACAACAATATTTCAGAGATGTAGAGTTATTATAAACTGAAGAACATTCAATACAGATTCTGCAACACTTGCTGTCTTCTGAGTGACAATAACTAATTGAATTTAGGTCCATTTTTTAAATACTTTATTGTTTTAATAAAAGTCCTATTTCATTGTGAATTCTTCATTCTGGTATCTTCATCCTGAATTCTAATGCGACTAACAATTTATTCTCCTTTTTCATTCTGTCTTGGTAGTTGATTTTGAAGAAAGTGCTAAAGTCAGAAATCATATTTATACATACGTTTCACCACAGAAAATTGATAGACAACATTGGAAGAAATAAAAAAATTATAAGGGGGGATAGAAAAAGTATTAATTTCTTTATACCCTACCAAAAAAAGAATCTCAAAGGAGCATGAAAACATAGCTGTTAGGTTTCCCATTATAAGGATATTAAATGCTTATCTAGTTTTTGTTGATAAGGTAAGATAACATATCTTGATATGGTGAGATAACCTGAGTATGTAAATGTTCCTTAAATCAAACTAGCATTCTCTATTCTTCTTATGATAAGAAGAATAAATATCTAAAATAGAGTGACTATTCTGGCAAAATAGAAGAAGCTTATTGTGAAAATTACCAAAAATTTTTCGAATTTTAAAAAGAATCTTGTTTTTTCTCTTATCCTATTTTTTCATCTTATATTAAGGTACTGAATACATAGCAGAGGGTTACACTAATTTTTTTTAAGCCAATTGAAATGCAAGACAAAGAGATTAGTCCTATAATCTTGACACATCCTCTAAATTATTGTTATCTTTCTCAAGATAGAACTCCTGAAATAAAACTTGGCAGATAACAAGCTGTTCCTGCCTGGAAACAGAACTGTCCATGTGATAACTAGTAGATATTATCCATTAGGATTTACTTTCAAATCATCAAATGTCAACAGAGTTTTCTTAAAGTGATATAAACATGGACACCTTACCAAGATTTTCCATTGTGTAAGTTCATCTTTAGTTAGCCAAAGGATTTAATAGAAAACCATGTGAGAATGATAGGACAGAATATTTCTGAACTCTCTAAAATATTTTATCTACAGCACTTAAAATAGCTGTTCGGTAGTCTGATGGCATCTCCATTGATCTGGAAGGAAGGAAGCAGTCAGGTGAATAATAACTTCATCTGCTGCAAGATTTCCTTAACATCTTCATTTATTGCATGAATGCATCTTTCTATTAAATTCTCCTATCTTTTTCTCTCACAAAGCAGTAAATACTATACCACCTCTTAAGTTATCATTTCTAGGGCTAACTCCAGTTAATTCTTATCATAGGTGGATATATTTCAACACTATCTCTGACTTCAAAATGCCTCACCTAAAGCATACATGCCATGTCACCAGTGGTGTAGTAAATAATCTCCATGCTATTTTCAGAGTAGAAATAATATCTTTCCATGTAACAGGAAAATAACCAACCGTTCTTTTTAAAAGAAAAATGATAACTTTTAACTAGAAGTTTGATTAATTAAATGCATTAAAACTATGTTAACATAGACTAACTTTTCAAAGAATGGCATAATTGTAAAGCAGAGAAATGTGTTGAATTGAAGCTTTCTCATTATGCTCTTTTCTTTTGGAAATACCTGCCTTCTACAACCAAAAAACAAAACCAAAAAAAACCCAACAAAAATAAAAGCACCACAAAAAATATTATATGCAGGAAAACAAAGCAACAAAGCAACAAGAACAAAACAAGGAAAAACAAGTTTTAGTCCATAAATTGTAATACTTCTCAGTACTACATGAAACTCCAGGGCAGACATTACCAATGTAACAAAGGAAAAAATTCAGGATCATTGAAGTAATGAAAATGTCCAAAAATCTTTCAATAATACAATATACTTTTGAACAATATATGTGTGTGTGTGTGTGTGTGTGTGTGTGTGTGTGTGTGTGTTTGTGTTTAAAATCATAAACAGGCATTTCCCAGTCAGATTTCAGAGTATTAGTCTTTTATTATTTCACCTCTCTGTATAGACTCAAGAACACCTTAATCTTTAAGCCAGGGTTAACGAATTTCTTTCCTCTTTTTAACTGACATGGAAACAGGAAGAACCAAAACACAGGAGTAAGCAGAACTCTTGAAGGACAGGCAGTTTCAGTTCAGCTGTCAACTGAACAGAATCAGACACGGTTGGTGGGCCTCTAATTTGACAAGGGTAAGAAATTTCTCACTGAGCTTTAGGTTAGCTGAACTTCAGTTTCCAGGGACTGGTGGGTTAAATCTTATCCACCTGGGCAGAATCTCTTAATCTAAGGTACTGAAAGTCATTCTAGTAGTGGTTTTCAAATGAGGAAGAAATGTTATTGTATTAAAACCTTTTGAAGCAATAACTACATGGTATAGTAAATTTTACTTAGAGCTTTTCTGTAATCAGTTCTTAAAAGATTTATATAAAATTCTGTATTTCATATATAATAATGAAGATTTATGTTTACAAAATGTGTTGATAGAGAAAAGTATTATCTTGTAATTTAATTTATACTAAGTATATTACCTTTATCTTCTTTCAAAATTCAGTTTTATAGGTTCAAACTCACATTTTTGAAATCAGTTTAACTTTTGCAATTGCAGTGTATTGGTTTTTGAATGTTCAAATATCTAGTTGTCATATTTCTGTGACAAATACAGGGTCCCACTCTAAAAGGAAAAAAATTAATGTTGTTTCTCTATTTCCATTTTTACTCTATTTTCAAAGGTCTTGCAATCTGATGCCCACTTTGTATTTAATGAGGATGTGGTCAGAATACTTCTGACTTACCTTTTTCAAATTTGTAAATTATCCCAAATTCTTCTAAATCCTTTACTATTGCATTTGTAAAGGCCTTTTGTTTGGAAATTTGCTTTTGCTCTTGAGAAAATTGGATAAAACTTAGCCTGTAAGAACAAAAGCAGTTGTTTATCCTTTACGTAGTATAGTAACACCCACCAGAATTCTTTTAGATCTAATGATCACTGATTTCTGGGATGTTCTGTTTTATCAAATATTAGGTTTGATTTATTTCAATAATAGTCATCTTTGGAATTAAGTAAACTGTTAGAATGTATTTTTACATCAATTAGAGCCACCTAATCCTTCTTCTATCATGTGCCTTCAGAAATGTGAATGCCTCAGTTGAAAAACATTGTTTCCAAATATCTGCATTTTATTTAGATGCTAGATAGAAATTCATTTTATTTGAATACAACAACTGATACAAATACTCACAAAACAGACCCACGTATTGTTCAGATAGTGTGAGTATTCTTAACTTTGAAAGAACTGTAGATTTAACCTGATGTGATTACCAGAACAGTCTTTTACATCTCAATCTTTACTATGCAGTTTACCTGGTCAGTTTCTAGTAACACTTTCAAATTAAATGTCAAATACTGAAAAGCCTTCTGAACCAAACTTGCTGTTGCAGGTTGTGTAGTTGAAGATAGAGTACACAATTGATGAAAAATATTAATATATTTTTTGTCTAAACACTGTTTAACAAATTCAGACAAGCTGCTAAATACGACATTAATTTTTATAAACAAAGCTGATTTCATTTTAATAATTTCTGGCTCTGGAGCGTGTTTTGTTTGTTTGGCTTTTAGAGAGGTTTTTGGTTGGTTTGGGTTTTTTTATAATAGCGTTGTCATTGTGTCCTCTCTGTTTCTGTTTAATTTTTAGGGTTTTTTGGTACATTTTCTTTACTTCTCTTTAAACTTCTCAATATTTTAAAATCTACTTGTTTGAAAACCAAGTTCCTTGTATGAAGAATAGAGGATTTATACCTACAATATTGGACTCTCTAAATTTTGCTTTCTAAAAATGGGATAAGAAATCAATAAATTCCTATTTAATTAAGAAAAATATGTATTTTTATAGAACATTTGTAATCACATGGTGATTTAACCTTGAAATTTGCTAATACCTTTTCTGCCTACAGTATTTGCATTAGGTTGCATTCACCCTTTGGGATTTGCATGTTTTGAAGTCTGGCTACTTAAATGTCCCATTTTGCTTTCATCCTTGCAATCTTGTTGTGATGATTTCCAGCATCAGTCTGAAGTCAGCCATTGCTCAGCAATCTTTTGTCTAGCACATTTGAATCAAAAGTACTCTTCTAGAAATTATTTTTGATTCCTTACTTTTCCCCTCCATAATTGTCAAATGAGTTATAACAGATGACTCTTGCATGGGTGTAGGTATCTAAATATACAGGACAAGAGTGGCAGGGATTCACCTTGACTCAACACATCCAGAGGTAGAATGCAGCAAAGTGAGGAGCATACTTTGACACCAGAAAGGACTATCACTACAATATTCGTGAATGACTTTGAGTGTCCTAAGTTCAGATCAATAAGCATCAAACTCCTTCTGTAGACGTACTATTTGTTACATAAGAAACCACAGTTTTAGCAAAAGCAAATGTGCCCATGGGATGAAGTACCATTTGTGACCCTTCTTAAATGACATACCATGAGCAATGGCTTGAATTCCATGCAGTGTCCAGCAAGGCAATAAGTGAAGGAGTAATGGGATTCCCTGCCAAATGCCTCTGTTACCCAAGAATGTGAAAATGAGACAAGAACTTCCTTTTGAAGGCGTGGATGGCAATCTGCAGGGAGGCTACACAGCTGTCTCAAGGTATTCGACATCATGAAAACAGTGCAAAGGAAGAATCTGTGAGAAATGGTGCTGGACACAAAATTAACAACTGGACAATGTATTGGCCTTTTCTATGACAAAATGAGCCAAGGTTAATAGAGTGGAACACAAGTGTTTATAAGTCACAGTAAATGATCATCCTTATTTTTCCTGAGGAAAGCATTTTTGATTGTCTTTGTAACTTTATGTGCTTTTACTGCATAGACCCTGTAAGTACATCAGTGTATCAAAGACTGACATCAAAAACATGGTGTATAAAGAATAGGAAAACTTTTATAAACATATTTTCAAAATTATTTATATAACTGAAGCCCAGAAAAAATTGGACAACATGGAAACTAAATTTGGGTACTGGTTCTATATTTCAAAAGATTACCAGGCTAAGGTTAAAAAACTGTTAATAGAGAAAGTCAAATTCTGTTTTATTCCATTAAGGTTGTTGGGCTTGTGTGTGCATATGCATTTTTTGATTTGGATTTGTTTGTGATCTTGTTTTGGAAATTTTTTGGTGGGTTTGGTGGTTTTTTTGGTTGTTGTTTGGTTGTTTTGTTTTTTTGTTTTGCCCTGGGTTTAGGGGATTTAGGTGGTTTTTAAAATAATTTCGATAAAGGTTTTTTAAATGTGTCCCTGAACAATCAATTTCTCTCTCTAATGGATTTGGTGACAAAAGACGATTCTTAAGTAAAATATTAACTCAGGAAGTTGATCAAGATTAATTCCATTCTAATAGAATATTAGTCCATTTAATACTAATTAGTCCATTCTAATGAAAAAATAAAATTAAGGCAAATTTAGCTGTTTATTGAAAGAGGCTGAACCAGTGGACATGACCTATAGTTCAACTCTAGTACCACATATGAAATATTTCAATACAAGATAAATATGTACATGAAAAAGGTATACACTTTCTGAAAAATCCCTGTATGCCATCTCTGGAGTTGGCTCTTTTCTTCTTCCCAAGCCATGCAAGTAAATTCTCTAAGATTAAATAAAATACATGATTTCTTTGATCTCTGTTTCTAGAAACAAAATTATCTCAGTGTTTCAGCTCTTTGTCTTTTTTTTTATATGAAAATTATTCTTTGATAGCATGTGAATGCTAAGATGTACAATGTAAGCAACAATAACAAAATTATCATGTCATTGCAGGTCATCTTATATTAGCCAACTGTTTCTGTATTACTTTTCATTACAGTGCTTCATATACATATGAAAATGAAAAATATTTTTACATTCAACAAAGAAGTAATTACAAATTGCCAGGCAACAGATGCTGTCAAAATTAGTTTTTCCTATTGCACGGTAGAGTACAATTCACAGAGTGAGGTTTCCCAAGCTGGTGAGGAAAAACCTCAATACTAGGAAGCACCACTGGGAGTAATTCCTGTCTCTACAAATTGCATCATACTTGTGCTAAGCTAGTGAGACTGAATAGAACTTACAGGGCTATGGGGTGAATGTGATTGATGTTTCTCTTATAAGCATAAACAGGACAAAGCTGTTGCTTAAAGCCATAAACTTAATGTGCCTAATCCATCACCCTATGGAAAAATAAGTAGCACCTGACAAAAGGGACAGTGTGGACTTAGTGAGCCCAAGAAGGCAGTTATGCTTAGATCAGCAGAGAAATATGCTTTCAGCATTTCAAATCTCAAAAGCAGATATGATTCCACAACTCTTGATTCTAAAACCTAATTTTCCCTAATTCTACTTCTCACTGACCATTTTTCCCAGTTTTTCTCTGTATGTATCAAATTACTTCGTTTCATTGTTCTTTTTTTTTTTTAGTTGTTTTAAATGTAGCATTGCTTTGGAAACAAGCATTCAGTTTAATCCTTAACTTTAAATATTTTCTTAACTTTAAATATTTTTTTCTAAAAGAAGGAATAATAATAATGCATTAATTTCTCCTCTTTTTGAATGTGCTTTTATTTTTCTCTGATTAGATGATTATAAACATTTCCCTAAATTTTTCTGTGCACTATTTCTGTATTTCAGTTTATCATGTTTTTCAGTTTCCTCTGATAAACTCATATTGTGGCAGATCAATAAATCCTTAAAAGAGAGTAAGGCTCAGAAGTGGTGGGCAAGGGTGAAGCTCTGGGAACAATGTAGAATGTGATAGACCATTACAATTGCAAGGAACCTCACCTTGATCTCAGCACAAAAGGAACACAGGCCACACAAAGGCCTTTGTTTTAAATAAAAAGCTATGAACTGGTGGTGTAAATGTTTGTCCCTGATTTCATTAAAGGAATGTGGATGTCTCCCCAGTGTAGCCAGACCAGCACCTGAAGAGTGAACAATTGTTCAGCCCAACCCAGATTACAAAAAACAGGTAACCAGCAAATTAATTTTAAGAGAGCAACACACTTGGGACAGCATCAACCCTTCTATTCCTTCCTACTGAGGACACTGAGCATCATGACACAGAGCATACAGTTGAGACAGGTGGTGGGAATCACATTGCTATTGTGATTGAACATTGACTATTTTACATTGCAACTGCTGCCTTTTGCCACAATCTACCTTTGTTTTGAGATTTCCAGATATTTTTTTTTAACTCTACTAAGTAAGAAAGCCTATGTGACATCAACTATCTTTAAATAGTTAAATTTCATATTAAACATTATGCTCTCCATGTCTAAAAAACACCTAAAGACCATTGTCGGAAGCTTTTGGACTCTCACGCGTGACGTGAGTTTAGACAGTTGATCAATCTTACACTGCAGCTCTGCATTTTCTAGCAGACTGGAATTCTGTCATGAACACACTGTTAAGGAGAGACAGACCAGAAAGGTACGGCAGTGGAGTCACCCTCTTTTGTGAGGCCAGGCTTGGAACATGTCAAGCTCTGTCTTGGGGCAGATGATGAGTGAGCTGAGAGCTTCTGGGCTAGGATAAAAGGTAGTGAAAGTGACCCTGTTGTGGGTGTTTGCTACAGGCTGCCTGAGCAAGAGGAGGAGATGGGTGAGGCCTTCCACAGCAGCATCAGAGACTTGGGCTCTGGCTCTTGTGGGGTCCTCATCCACCCTGATATCTGCTGGAGAAGTAACACAGAGAAGCTCAAACAGGAGTTTCCAGGAAAGCATTGATGATGATTTTCTGACACAGGTAGTGAAGAATCTGACAAGAAATTATGTGGTCCCAGACGTTATACTAACAAAAATGTGAAGCTGGCAGTAGTCTCACTGGTTGCAGTGACTGTGGGATTGCAGAGTTTAATAGCAGGTAAGAAGGAAACAGGGCAGAAAGTAAGGTTGTAACCATGGACTTCAGGAAAGCTATCTTTAGCCTCTTCAGGAATCTTCTTGTATAAATGCCTTGGGCACAGGTTCTACTGAGAAGAAGCATCCAGGAGAACTGGTTGATATCAAAGATCACTTCCTCCAGGCTCAAGAATGATGTGTCCTGAGGAGCAAGGAATTGAGCAAAGATGGCAAGAGACCAGCAGGGATGAATAAAGAACTTCTGTCTTGACTCAAGCATAAGTAAAAAATACACAGGAAATGAAAGCTCAGACAGGATACTTGGAAGGAATATAGACATGTTTTCAAAGCAGAAATGAAACAAGGAAAACCAAGGCCCAAAAGGAATTAAATTTAAGGATTTCAAGAGCAACAAGAAGAGCTTTAGACACATCAGTAACAAAAGGGAAACAAAAGATGATATGGGCCATTACTAGGTGGAGGGGAAACCCTGGTTACTGAGGACACAGAGAAGGCAGGGACACTGAATGCCTTCTTTGTATCAGTCTTCACTGATAAGACCAGATATCAGGAAACTCTGATAGGGAAGGCCAGACTGCAGGACTGTTGGAATGAATTTCCCGTGCTCAAGGAGAATTGGATTAGAAAATACCTTGGAAACTTGATATCCACAAGTCTGCAGCCCCTGGTGGAATTAATCCAAAGTGCTGAGAAAGTTAGCAGACACCATAGCAAGGACATTCACAATCATCTTTGGAATATTATGGCAATCAGGATTGGTGGTTGAAGACTGGAAGAAAGCAAATGGCATTCCAGTCTTCATTCAAAACAGGAAGAAGGAATCTAGGGAAGTACTGGCCAATCAATCTCACCTCACTCACTGGCAGGGTGATGCAGTGCCTCATTCTAGAGACCATCTCTAGCCACATGGAAGGCAAGAAAGCAATCAGGAGCAGTCAACACAGATTCACTACAGGAAAATCAAGCTCAATCAACATGATTGCCTTCTATGATGCAAAAAATACCTGTAGGGACAAGGGACGAGCAGTGGATATTGTCTACCTCGACTTCAGCAAGGCTTTCAACACTGCCTCTCCCAACACAGGTACACTCAGGAAGTGTGGACTGCACGAGTGGAAAGTGAGGTGGATTAAGATTTGGCTGAATGACAGATCCTAGAAGGTTGTAACAAGCAGCACAAGCTCCAGTTGGTAGCCTGTCACTACTGGTGTTTCCCAAGTGGGACTGGGTCTAGTCTGTTTAAGTTATGTATCAGTAACTTGAACAAGGATGAGAGCAGTGGCCGGTACTCCAGAGGACTGTGGAACCCTTCAGAAGGACATCAGCAGTGTGGAGATATGGGCAGAGGGGAACCTTCTGAAATTCATCAAATTAAGTGCAGGGTCCTGCACTGAGGAGAAATAAGCCCAGGCACTTGAACAGGTTGGGGACTGATCTGCTGAGAAGCAGCTCTGCAGAGAAGGAAGGATCTGGGAATCATGGTGGACAGCAAGCTGTCCGCAAGAGCAGTGAGCTCTGGTGGCAAACAAGGCCAATGGTGTCCTGGGGTCCATGTAACAGTAGCTCAAGAAAGATGATTCTGCTCCTCTACTGTGCCATAATGAGGGACATCTGGAGTGCTGTGTTCAGTTCTGGATTCCTCAGTACAAGAAAGACATGGAGGTCCTGGTGGGCGTCCAGGGAGAGTTACAAAGATGATGAGGGGATGGAAGATTCTCTCTTATGAGAAAAGGCTGAAGGAGTTGGCCCTATTAGCCTTGAGAAAAGACAACTGTCAGGAAACCTGTTAGAGACTGAAATCTCATGGTTCATGGCTTAAACATTGCTATGAAGGAATTTTGCCCATTATGACAAAACTGTGTATAAAGAAGCAGGCTATCACTGAAGCCCACTCCTCCTTGAATATGTGTCCTGACTGGAACCTTGGACTGACTCAAATTGTTCAAGGGAACTTGAGATAAGATAAAGGTGACACTACTGTTCAATTATCTAGGGTCTAGGAAAAAATAAAAAACCACAGCTGAGGGAGAAGAGTGCATCCACAAGAAAGCCAAACCCAACAGTTGTGCTGAAAATCATCCCTGGATGTGTTAGGGGTGAAGGAGGTCACAGCTCACTCATCTCCTGAGGCCTGGTTTGCACACACTCCACACAACCAAGGGGAGAGGAGGAGAGTTTTGAGTGTGTGGCATAAACCCTGGTCACAGAGAGGGAATGCTCATCCTTCCTTACACAAACTGGCTCAGCTGTAAAACCCATAAAACCCCCAACCCATGAAGGTCACATCTATGGGACATTCACACGAGAGGTAGCTCAAGCAGTGTCATAATCCATCAAACAACCCTAAAGTATCCCCCAGATTCATTCCCGAGGCCTTGTATGAGAGCACTGCACGTGATGCAAAGTGATGCAGCTGATCCTGAGACTGGTGCAAGAGACACAGCATCAAACTTGCCCCCCTCAAGGTGTGATTCTGTTTATCACATCTTAAACACCTTTATTGTGTAGCCCAGAGGGATGTAGTTCCTCAGCAGCTACAACATTTCATATGCAAGACTAAGTTTGAACCTTGTAGAATTCACAAAGATTCTAGCCTGTGGGGAAAAAGAAAAGAAAAAAAGCAAGGGTCACCTACTGTCAGGTTAGATAATTCTGTCATTATCTGTTTGCTGGGTTTATTAATGGCTCTGGAAGTCATTGAAATCCTATTGCTTGAGAAAGACTTCAATTGTATATGATCTAATGAATATGCTTACCTGAATCATGTGTCTTTGACATCCTGCCTCTTTCTCAATTTCTTGATACATTATCAAGAGTAGGGATTTGTTCAGCCTGGACATTTTGTTCACAAGATTAAAACTAATACAATCCAGAAATGGCAGAGAAGGAGTTAGCAGGTGTCACCCATCTCTTGACCCATCCCACTGATCAATATAAAACAAAATAGGAAAGAAGAAAAGGAAAGAAATATTGAATACATAAATTAAAATAGAATATCCTGTGTCAGACCATCCCAGAGGGGATCTGTTTTGTTTATGATTTATAAGCAGATATGATGATAATTATATCCACTAAAAAACTTCCAGATTTTTTTCAAATCTAGAACTCAAACTTTTCAAATTATTATGAAAAATATTCTGAGAATATGCTGACTATATTAGCAAATGTGCAATTATGAAAACAGTAAATGTCAAAAGTCGGTACGTGATGCTATTGCTCTGATTTTTTTATGTCCACAATAAAACCAGAGGAAATATATTTCAATCAGACTGTGTAGAGCTAAAAGATGAGCTTGAGTTGGAAAGGTTACCTCTTCCCACAACCTTTCACATCTTTTATCAGGACAATTGTAGACAGTTTGAGCTGAGGTAGGAGAGTATTTAGCATGGATTAAATGCCCATTTTAAATATGTTAAATTCTTTAGGGCATTTACAAACCCTGCTAACCTGACTGAAAATTGGTCAAAGACACATAGGGAGAACCATCAGTAAACTAAACTACACTTACTGCTGAAAGAGGCTGGTGCTTGGAATGTTGCTATTTTCTCTCACAGAAAAGTCTACTTTGCATCTGCTGCAACAGCAAATGTGAATACTTTAGATTTTCAATACAAGCAAGTTACAGATCTTTAAACTAAGGATAGTTAAGAAATACACTTTGGTCATGAACTGTAAGCATTCATTGACCAAAATATAAAAGGAATTGCCAATGAAATTCACTATTAGAGATAACTAACATGGATCTGTTGAACCACTTTACAATAGCATTACAATTTACCACTTCATGTAGAATGTCATGCACTCAAGAAAAAAATTCAGCTTCTCTGGCCCACAGTTGATATAATTTACTTTTTCTTTACCTCGAATGCTCACTTAAAATTTTGGGGATCTCAGTGAGAGATGATAGTGTACTGGCAAATTTTGCTTACTATGATCTTCAGTGTACCCTTACAAAGTAACAGAAAACAATGACTCAAAAGTATGAAATAATGGCTCTTCCTATTCTGAGCATGAGCATCGTGTATGTTAAAAAATGCTGTATGCCAAACTTGTTTTCAATTTTTTTTTTTTATTTCAGTGAGATTCTAGTGCTCTATGCATAGTGAAATACCAGCTGATTTTTTGTATCTCAAGGGAACATTACCGTTCTCATTACAGAGCATATTTCTTCGGTTTTAATAAATGTATTTATGTAAAAAATGGGAATATGATGATCAGCCCATTATGTTTGATTCGGCACTGCTGATCACTTACATGCTTGCAGGTTGTTTTTAAATGTTTTGCAAGTTAAATATATTAATGACCATGCACCTGCTGCAAAAGCACACAGTACTGGCAAATCAAATGACATTACAGAACTGGGTTCTCTAATTTGCTTGTCCATTCTAAAGTGCTGAGAATTTTATAATAGGCATTTATGAAGCATCTCACAACTTTTCCTGTCACCAATACAAATTATGGAGCTCTCTGTGTGTAGCTGGGCCAGTTGCCCTAGTAACAGCATCACTCCACTCCCTCAACAGAAGTGCCAAGTCTCTGTGCTCGAGGCACTGAGGTCCCTTTGCAGTTTCTGTTAAGTCATAGCTTTCCCAGGGAAGAATGTCAGCTTATTTAACCAGTCTGGGAAAGAATTATATACAGAGATATTTGGCTGAGGCTTCACTTCACTTTACCTCCTGTTAAATATGCTCCTTCTTGAAGAAAGAGTGATTAAGTCTAGTGTCATATTCTATGCAGTCTTAAAATTTTTAGAGATATACAGATAATCAAACAATCATATATAAGTAAAACTTTTTTACTAAATCTGTGAATTGTATCAGATGCTAAAAAGGAAAAAAGGAAACAAAAAAGCATTGAATACACTTTGGGCTATAAATATGCAAATGAAAGAATGTTCAAGTGTTCTTGAAGCCTGCAAGGGATGATAAGAAACTTAAAGTTGTTATGCACACAAAAATAGATTTTCAGTTTTAATTAGTGATTTTGTAGCTTGCTGGCATCACTAGGAAGCATATTGCAGTGATCTATGTCACCCAAAGGCAACAGTCATTTTAAACAGCAGGGGCAATCCCAGAAGTACAGCTAATCAATTGGAAACCAGCCACTCTTGTCTCCAAAATTGCTTTATAAGGATAATTAAGACAAATTTCTGGCTCTATACCATTTATCTGAAGGGGTTTTTGGGGTTTGGTTCCTTGGTTTTTTAAGGGTTATTTTTTGTTTTGTATTGTTTTAGGCATTTTTTTTTTGTTATTTTTGAGTTTTTAGCTTGGTTTTTTGTTTTTTGGGTTTTTTTTGTTCAGTGCTTATTATTATCTTGAGCAAAAAATTTTGATAAATGCAAAGCACAAAACAGAAATGAGTTTCATTACAATGTATTTGATAACACTGAATTTCTAAGAGCAAAATGAAAGCCCAACCAGAAGCAAGCAAAATCCAAAAGGTACCTAAGCCAAACCAAACCAACTGGTAATCTGTTTCAAGGTTCTGCCAGAAGCTAGTGATTAAATACTTATTTTATCTACCTTCTTCAGCCTATGTAGAAGTACGAAGCCATTCCAGATGCAAAAAGAATTGAAAGTAAACATTCAAAATTCAGGGGAAATGCTTTAAAAAAATCAGCCCTCTCACAAAAAAATCCTAAATGTTGTTGACACTTTATATTCTTACGAAGGAAAACATATTGAAATAAAAATATATTTGAGAATATTTCAAAGTGAATTTTCTTTCAACAGTTGTGTGTCATATGCTCCTTCAGTAAAAATATTTTAACTTATAACTAGCACTAGATTAATAGTAAATCAGAATGGAATCTAATATGATGATTTAGGAAGAGAAAAAATAATACAATTTAAAGCCAGTGCTGAGAACATTTCAGTATTTATTGAAAAGTCGGAGAATTTACCTGCTTTTCTAGGTAGTATGAAAGCCGTGGGTGGTTGAAAGTAGCTATGACACCCAGCCATATTTGAAG
Organism: Erithacus rubecula; assembly: GCF_903797595.1. Lineage (NCBI taxonomy): Eukaryota > Metazoa > Chordata > Aves > Passeriformes > Muscicapidae > Erithacus > Erithacus rubecula. Next base: position 4,998,001 of record NW_027635860.1, read on the forward strand.
TAATGTCTTATAATAGCCAGCATTTAGAGCAGATAGCCTAAATGTATTTAGTGTATTTTTAAAAACAACATTAATTTCAAAATCATGTTTGAAAAGTGCTTGAATTCAAAATAGGTCTTGCAAGAGCAAGTAAAAAATGGATTTTTGTAAGCAGCCTTTGCTTGTCAGGTAAATTTAATTTCTTTTAAATTGGACAAGCAGTATTAGAGAGGTCTGAACAGAAAAATAACCATCACTTTATGGAGACATAAGACTATTGAAAATTATCCAGCAACAGAAATTTCTTAATGGACAGGGGAAAAAGGAATAAACAACTCACAACCTTTTTGAAACTTCCTAGTATATCTCTCAGTATAAGTTAGATAACATGAGAGGAACAAGACAAACTTGAGAAGTGGTTATATCAATATGCTTCCCTTGAAGTCCACACCTATTAGAACTTCCAAAGATTCTTCAATCAGATTTTTGTCTGGATTAACCTTGTAAGTAGGGCAGCTGTCCTAGAATACAGTTTTTATTCTTTCTTGATAGAGGAATCAAGGATTCCCTGATAAGAACAATCATTCCATCCCTTAAGCCTAAGTGAATTACCAAAATATCCAAATAACACCAGCAACAAATGCTTTTATTTATTATTATTTTTTTAAATAAAATGTAGAGGATATTGTGAAATATTTGTCAGAGGAGGAGCATTATCCTGGCACCTTGGTAGACTGTATTTTCTGAATGTCATTTTGCACACACTGCATGATGAACCTGTGGGTTTAACAGGATGATTTCTAACTTTTCACTCAAGTCTAGTAATTTAAAATCAAGAAATTCTAATCTCTACATTTTAGTTAATCTTCTGCAGCTTATACTCTGATAGTATCTCTGAGACTGACATGCTAACCTAATTCTTAAAGTAGAAACACTGAATTGACAAAAATTTCTGACTGCTGAAGTATGCCAGAAATAATCCACAAGATTTAATCAGCAAAAGTATTGCTTTACTAATTATTTTAGTAATTATCAGCCTCATAATTCCATTCCAACACTTGCTTTTAATACATTTTATACATGCACATATATCACCATGAATTATTCATCAAAATACTGTCAACACTGCAGGGGAAAGTGAAAAAGAAAATGAAAAAAATAATATGATGAACTCAAGACCAAGACTATGGAAATGTAAAATCTCATTTACTTACTTTTTGGTATAGGCAAATATATTGCCATTTTCTTAGAAAATTCAGATAAATTTTATTCAAAGACAAACAGTTACAAAAATTAAAACAGGATTGTTTTACTTTCTACATCATTACAGAAATTCTAAATTATTTGTATATCTAATCTCAAAGAACAGCTTTCTGGCACACAATAAAATGAGGGGGTCTCTCAAGTTGTTGTTTTGCAAAATTGATTAACAATTGAAGAACTTCTGTTATAATATTTATAAACAAATGTTGAGGAGAGAATAAACCAAGCACCAGGATGAGATGGCATACATTATTAAACAAGAGAATACAGAGGCAGAATATATTAACATACTGTCCAACTTTTATGAGACTTACTCTACTAACGGTTCTTTAGGGTTTCAGCAGGTGGTTATCCTAGAAATGTGTGAATATTTAATACATAAATACTTTAAGGAGCATTAAATAAAAAATATGTTTCTGTCAAATAAAAAAGGATTACAAATTTAAGTTGTATCCTATGCCTAGGGCATTATAGAATTTTTTCCCATAAAAACTATCAAGATCTATTACAGATTGTATTATGTGAACTAGTTTGAATTAAACACATAAAAACTAGTTCATGCTATATTTTATGGAAGGATCAACATGCTTTTCCTTTGGTGACCAAGACCAGTCTACTTAGAGGTTAAAATAATTAGGCAGGCACCATCTATTCAGAATTTTTTTTTCAACTTCACAGCTAACTTCTACAGTAATTAATGTGTTGCTTTTATAGAATCCATGCTGAAGTGACTGATCAATAATTAAAGCCATGATTTCAAAAGCCATAAATGCACTCTTCAAATATAGTTTCACTAAGCTAAAGAATTTTTCAGCTACTGAGTGACAGTGGGATACTACAAATAATTTACTTATAAAATCCACTGCTGTGTCTTGTAGCCAATACAAATTTGCAGAAGAAAGGATGTTGATTTTGTTTACCAACTCCATTAACTTCTCTTTCACAAGTAATATTCTTTCCCAGTAAATATCCCTTGATACTTCATTTAAAGTCTAAAGGAACCTCTCTGCATTAAATTATTCCATTACACATCATGAAAACTTTGGTCTTAGGATTTATATGACTTGTCACAAAAGGCACAAAAAATCCCTTTCAAGCTAATTATAGAACTTTTTTGAGGTAAAGACTTATTTACTCATCAAGAGATATAAGTTACAGCAGAGTGAAAGATGAAGGCATGATTTTTGCTAGTTGCTTATCCTGCTTGTTAGGCTAACAAGCCTCAAACTGTGCAAAACGTTTTTTTCTTTGAAGGTCAAATTGCTAAACCAGGATACTGCCTCAATCTGAAGTGTAGAAAGCAAACTGTGTAGAAGTTAGAAATTATGCCATCAATGACACTTTCTCTTGTTTTGTCCTAAAAGGAAATGCACAAACCTATTTTATATTTGAGAAGGGCTTATTGGAAAATAAAAGCACAGGTGAAGTACAAAGAATGACTGTAGTCTTAGTTCTTCATTATTGCATAATGCATTTCTGAGTACTCCAGCAGAACAATCTCAGCTTTTCACAACAGCAAAAGAAAAAATTAAACATTTATGAGGCTAATTAGAAGATGAGTTATACAGCAAAAGTCACTACTAAGAGATAGAGACAGGAAGCAACATCTCCTCTGGGAAGTCTCTTCAGGCTCATCTATTACATCTCCAGCACTCTCAGGGTCAGAACTTCAAGTTAAACCATGTTTACTAAGCATATCAAATTTTAGGTAACCATATTCTAATCTGGTGTATGTTGGGTTTTATTCCACCTGTATACCTATTTAAAATATTACTATTCAAAATCGCCAAAACAACAAAATTCCAAACATATTTCTCTCCAAAATTTTATTTCAAATTTCTTTCATCACATTCAGTTGTGTTTTTCTCATTATTATCTTTTAATATATAAACAAGCTAGTAATTAAAAACAACAAAAAGTCAACACCCCACAGCAAAAAATTTTATAGGGCAATTTCTTTTTATCAGATATTACTTCTACTGGAAAAGAGCAGGGGTGGAAAATTACTAAAAGTATGAAAAGGTGTGTAGAAGTTATACACTACTATTAATTATATTTTTTCTTAACTCTCCTTCAAAAATTTAAAATATGGATCTTAAATCTGCTAAGAAAGTACAATAATTTTTTCTAGTAGGAAATCCCAGGAATATCCCAATACAAAACAAAACTCAAACCATCTTAGTTCCTTGGTTTACCAGAAGAGTATTTGTGTATACATTAAAATTTTTATTATTTTTTAATAGCAGTATTTTTAAAAGCACAAAAAAATTTAATCACAGTTGCAATATTTAAGAAGCATAATGATAAGTGGGATTTTTATTAGATTTTTAATAGTTTTTTGGTCAGCCATTTTTCAGGAAATTATGCTAATTGATTAAGCTCCCATGTACAATTTTTAACTTTTTTTGCTGAAGATTTCAAGCATTTCTCTTCCCTAACTAGATGAAACTTGAAATCAGAAGGCAACTCCAACCCCGGCCCTTTTTGCAAGCACACATCACTGAGAACTTGGTACTAAATTGGAAGCAGAATAATTCTTGTCTCAAGACTTGCTCCAAGATCCTCCATAATTAGAACAAGAATTTGGAGCTGATCAAGGGAATATCACAATTTGAGGAGTAAATGTGTTACTGTGGGGATAACTGTCATTTCCTGTGAGGCACTGGAATGGGTTGCCCAGAGAAACTGAGGGTGCCCTGTCCCTGGAAGTGTGCAAGACCAGGTTGGATGGGGCTCTGAGTGACCTGGTCTAGCAGATGTCACTTCTCCTAGACTGTCCCTTCTAGTACTGCTCAATCCCCATGGTCAGAGGACTGAACTATTTATCCCTAAAGTCTCTTTCAATCCTAATTGTTCTGATTCTGTGGAATAAAATGTGTCAGCCCAAATCTGAAATGTTTTGCTCTACCAGCTCTGGCAGCCAATGAATTATCAAGCCATGTAAACCACCTTATGATTTGCCTTGGGCTCTAATTTATTTATGCATTTCTACTACTATGCTGGGATATTGGAGGGCACAGACTGTTATTAACGTTATAACATTGTAAAACAAGAAATAACTTTTTTAATGAAAATCATATTTTCCAATACAAAAGACCATTTTGTCTTGCCCAGGTAAATTATAGATGGTGAAATACAGACACACAAAAATCTGTTTTTCTTATTGTTCATTAGAAGTCATTAATTATTTTTCACATGAGAGTAAACAAAGGAAGAGATTACATGTTCAAGGAATAAGTCTTTTACCTTCTGAAAGTATAAAAAATATATGTATATGAAATACACACAAATAAGAGAGAAAGAAATGTTAAAAACGTCACTACTGCTATTTACAAAAAGAAAAGTCATAACTGTTGGTCACTCTGGCAAAAACATAAAATGGTTTGGGTCTGGGTAAGGCCTGGGCCATAGATCCTGAATGAGAGTTGCTTAACCATTGTAGTGTGAAGAAAACTGATTGAAAGTATTTACAAGAGCTGGAGGAAGTAGGGAGAAAAAGCCCTGAGTTTTGTTTGTATTGTATATTTACAACCAACACTGTCCCTAGTCCTCTGAAATTGATGGGACTATTATATAGTTCAGAAGACAGGACTTCTACTATTTAAGCCTCTCCTACCAAGATTTTTCAATATATGTGGACTTTTTCTTTATACATTTCTACAAGGTTTGTATCTCTGCCTCTTTCTTGCAGTTTGTACAGTGTTTGGGACTTAATTCTGTGTGTTTGTGCAGCATAGAACAATCTTGTCTTGCTCTCCAATTAGGTTTTCCAAAGTGCTACAAGGAATAATGAGAGCACTTTTTCACACAGTAACTCTCACTCAACTTGTTGTTTTTTTTTTTTTTCAATAGACAATTAGTTTTTACTCTCAACAACATCTTCAGTTTTTTAAATACAAGAGATTAAATAGAAATAAAAAGCCACCTAACAGTAAAGAAGCAATTAAAATTGATTCATATCTACTAATTTCTTCTATTCTCTAGAATGTAAGAGGTGAAATAGAAACTACAAATTATAAAGAAAGATGAAGTAACTGAAAAAAAGTATTGAATTAAAAAAAAAAATCCAGTTCTGATGTTTTAAAAAATCTGCTAGGTCCATTGTCTCACTTCTTTGGCTTCAGCCTCATTTTACATTCAGAGATTGCCAGAAGAGACCAAAAGAAAAGAAAATCTGGAGAAATATATCAGTGGCATTTTGAACTATCAATACCCTTGATTTTAATCATGGAGACATGGTAGGTAAAGAGAAAAATCAGAGCATTACTATAATACCTATTAGAAATACAAGTGCACAAACTGGGTTTATTTCTGCGTTATTTGGTCTGGCTCTTAGCATGAAAAAGCAAAAGTTGTCTAGCTTTTTTTTTGTGGGTAATTGAATTCTTTTATTATTCTGATGAATAAAGAGAGTAAATTTATTCCTTTTTTTGTTTTGTTTGCTGACTTTTTTTTTTTCTTTCTATTTTAGCCATGTACCCTGCAGCTTTACTTATTAGCTGTGTTGATTTTGACCCCCTTGGCAATTTTAGTTTCACAGGAGCCAAAAGTCACAGTTTCTTCATGTTTTCTTGCAAAAAGCTTCCTTTATTGCTTCTGTCTTCCTCCTAAATGTATTTCATTTGCATCCTGGTCTCCAGTCTTCCTGAATACCTAGATCACCTGTTGCTGATTTATTATCTCACAGAGGCCTGCTAGCAGCTGTTTTTCTCTTTTCTTATAGCCTCCAAGAGGTGCCAGTGCATTTGGGTTATGCAGGCAACCTGATGGATATGCAGATTAAACAGTATAATTCAAAATAAACAGGACATCCTAGGGGAGGGAGAATAAAGAACCAGTAAAAAGAAGCTTAATTTCTAGGTTTAATAAGAGTAGCAAGGCAAACCTAAGGATTCTACTATTAGTAACATTCACTTATCACAGGTAACCTATTATATTGGTTTGGTAACTAGTATGATTTGAGTTGCTTTTCCAGCAGTTCTGAAACTTATAGACATTTTTAAAATGTTTTCCTGAAGTGTTTTCTGTAGCAGCCTGTGTCTCCTTAGCTAGATGCTGTATCTGAAATATGCTGCCCTTGATTAGTACATGTAACACATTGGTAAGTGTGTAGGTATATAAGGTGTATATGTAGCAGAATGCAGATACGTGTGTTGCAATCAACAGTCTTGTTGCATATTCAAGAGGAGTTTCCTTTTGGTTTCTATTGAGTTGTGTTGCAGTAGTTTATCTACATCACAGAAACATAAGTGCTCAGATGTTTTTGACTAGCTAGTTTGTATTAGAGTTAAAAAAACAGACCATGTAAACTGAGAGATTAGTGCTTTTCAGTGATACACAGTAAAAATTTGGTGAAGTGCTCAACTGACTAATAATATCAGCAGGGTAAGAGCATGCTCCTGCAATGTTGCTACTGTCAGTTCACATGTCATGACACCCATGCTAAAGAAATTATTCTGCTGAAGTCCCTATGTAAGAGTAAAACATGATTCAGGTACACTCACTGATAAATGGATAGTTATTAAATATTTTCTTTTTCAAGATTATTGAAGGTTGTGTTCACAAAATTGGTGAAAGTCACATTCCAGAAAAAGCCCAGACTGTAGATTCTTAAACAGCATGAGCTGTTCTGAATTAAGCTTGCCTTTCAGCAAGTTTCTGATTTAAGTCGATCAATTAATATGTTCAAAAAATAGAGTTTGATAAGATTTGGGAAAGGTCAGAAAGGACTCAAATTAATATTCAGATTTAACTGTTTCATATATGGTAAATGGCTTAAAAATGGCAAGATTTTTTGTAAATTCTTTACAACTTTCAAGTTTTACATACATGTACCATACATCTTTCCACCCCCCAAAAATGGATTGCAAGACTGCTTGCAATTCCAACAGGACTACTATTCTAGAAAAACTTCTGGAAGTCCACACAGTTTTTATCCAAATACTCTAGATATAGGAATAATAAGTCAATAATAAGTTCTATATAGCATTATTTGTTCTGTCTGGAAGAAACAACCTTTTTTATACAGTGCAAACATGTATTTAGAAAATAAATATAGGGATATTTGTCACTCTCTTCCTTAGGAACAAGTGCTCATAAAAAAGATTAAAATCTAACTATAGAAAGATAGAGAAATATGTAAAGCCAATGGGTTAAAAAAAAAAATTAAAAAAAAAAAAAAGAGAGAGAGAGAAAAAGAAAAAACTTTGAAGAGTTTAGCAGTTTAGCTCTCTAAGGGTAATGCCTATATAAACATGTACTATCATTTTTACTGCTGTCTTGCCATTAGATAAAAGAATAAAACAGACCAGATATGATATTGAAAGATGTTTAGTAATATCCATTGTATTGCTGTGTGTTCTTGTCTGAGTTAATCTGAAAATTTCCTCCTTGGCAGAGGTCAAAGAGTGAACAACACCCCAGAAGTCTTATCTAAATTGAGTATTAGCTCCATTTTCATGAAGTCACTTTGTTACTTTCTGTTAGCTCAGCTTGAAGAATAGTGTTAATTTTGCTAGCCCCGTTATCAGATAGCAACAAGACAGTGTCATCATCATACAAGTAAATAAAAGACTTATCAAAGCTGAGAAAGAGGAATTATATGACACTAAAAAATGTAATATGCATTTGAGCAACTCCAATACTGGTTGCGGCATTCAAGGAAAAAAAAACCCAACAAAAACCAACCTGCCCCCCACTCAAAACCCAGAAACAAAACAAACACAACCAACCAACCAAAAAAAAACCCCAAATCAATAATCAACCAAGCAAACAAACAAACAGACAAACATAATTTAAAATGCCAGCAGCATTTGTGGGTTTAAATTGTTGCTTTTTTAGCTAAGAAAGATTGCAATCATGACAATGCTAGATTATTAATACCAAGCACAGAGATCTGCTTTCACTGATATTGTACTGAACTTATGTATGTGAAATAGGTTCTCTGAGTTGAACACCAGTCGAATATTTCAGCATCTTATCTGAGGAGGAAAGCAGTTTATGTGCAAAATTACAGAAAACCCATCCTGATAGAAAGCCTATTCTTATATGATAAGTGCCCATTAAATAAAATTGGTGAGAGAAAAGAAAAAAATCCATCTGTGACTCAAGCCTCTGAAAGAAAGGTAAACATTTTTAAGTGATAAGTCCAAGGAAATGAAAACCTGATATTATTACAATGTGATTACTACAGACCTTTTCTTCACTCTCAGACTTTGGTCTGTTAGGCTCATTAGGAAAAGCAAGACAAAATTGATCACCTTTCCAACCCACATCAATTTATTTTGGTGGATATCAATTTAATAAAAGAATTCATTCATATTAGCTGTCTGAGAAACTATGTATTCCTTAAAAAACCATGATTACTGTTCAGAACTTGACTCATATTTGTTTATTTGATGTTATAGAATGAATAATAATGTGTATACTTTTAGAGGACTGTCAAAGGAACCAAAATTTTTAAGATAATCATATTAGCAATTTCAAATACATTGCAGAAGTTGTTTAACAGTAGCTCTTTAATTTTAGTGCTTTCATTTTTAAAGAGTTCATAATTGCATAAATTATATGAAAGAAATTTGAATGATGTAGGAGTTTTGGTAAAATAGCACATTCATAAATTCCACTACTAATGTGGCAGCTTCCAAGTCAACAATTTATTTCAAGAAGAAAATCCCACAACATACTTCAAGATAACACTGACACTTTTTGATTTAACATTACATCAAGTAGAGTTGCAAAATATTAGCAATAGATCTAAGTGAGATATAAGCATCTAGTTTTAAAACTATGTTGTGATTTTAAAATATATTAAGCCAAATTTTGCTTAATTTCGTGGGTTTACTTTGTGGTTTTGGAAAATTTTTTTGTGTTTGGATGTTTTGATTAAGTTTGGGTGGGATTTTTGGTTTGTTTTTTTGGTTTTTTTTTTTTTTGGTGGGGGGGTTTCTTTCACTTTGTTTTTTTGTGGGCCTTGAGATTTTTGGGTGGGCTGGTTGTTGCTGTTGTTGGGATTTTTGCAGGGGAGGGAGTTTGTTGATTTTGTTGGGATTTTTTTCTTTTCTTCTTTTGTATAATGATACTTTGTGTTAAGATATGAAGATAGTTTCCAGAGTGTGCTGTTTTCACATGGAGGAGGGGAGCCGCTTGAGGGAAGCAGCGCCAGGCGCAGTAACAGGAGGGGCTGTCCCCTCTCTGGGAGCTTCCCCTGTATGCTGTGGGGACCAATCAGAGAGCTGATACAATGGTGGACAGCTCGGGAAAACAATTAAAAAGTTATTTCACTTTCACAAATTACATGGATAAAGTTAACTAGCTCTCTTTTGTCTTCTGGTGGGGAGGCAATCAGCAGCTTGCGAGGCCCTGGCCCTGGCTCTGCAGGGCTCAGCCCAGCACTGATGAGTAGCTGAAAACCTTTCTTTGTGGGTTATGAGAGGATTGTGACTACACTAAATTTCCTTTAAACTGTGAAATATACTTGGGGAGGTTAAGTGCTTGAAAAGAAGACTTTTTTGCTTTGAGGAAATTGGGCTCTCTGTTTTGGGACTGGAAATATGGACAGAGACATTTAATAGAAAAAGAGATTAAGTGAACCTTGTCTTTCAGCAGCTTGCCTTTAAAAGTGGTACCCCAAGTGTGTAACATGACCCATAGCACAGCTCTGGAAGGAGATGAGAGGAGAGTCATAATCTGCAATATTTCCTGGGCGGATGTAGATTGTGAAAGTGAGACACCCCCTAAGCCTAAACCAAAAAAAGGGACTTTTCTCTCTAGAGTGAACTGAAATGATCACTTAAGTAGATAACTGACGGTTGTTGTTAAGAAATGTGGAATGGAGGGAGGGGGAGAAGGGAATAATCTAGAAATTTTATTCTGAATTCTTTTCTGTGTTATTAATAAGTTTCTTCTTATACCCTTCTAAGTTTTAAGCCTGCCTTATCTCTGCTCCTAAATCCTATCTCTAAAAGAAATTTAATATATTAAAATTGGCACTGTGTCAGATAGTTTATAGAAGACTTGGAAGTGGAACTGTCTCAGGGCAGAGGAAGCCAATGGCGGTTCAGGCAAATAAGGATCACCCTTCATGTGATAGACTGCAGATCTAGAAGAGCACAGTCTCAAATCATGTCTCTCATATATCCTAGGATAGTTAAAACACTACTGCATGCACATGGTTACAGAAATGGACTGCCTCCCACTTATGTACTGCTTCCCATGAATGTACCTTGAATAGATTCTTATATCTGTGTGTAATTGCTGAATAGCTTTTCTGATACTTGCTGTGCTACTGGGAGAGTGAAATAATAATTAGCGTAAGAATGTTAGCTCTATGATCTTATTTTACAAGTTTTCCATTCATATGAATATCCAATTAATTGGATTATTTTAAATTCCATTGTCCAAATTATAAACTGGGTAATGCAAATTTATCATATTAATTAAACTTATATTTTATTGATGTATAAACTGTAAAATCTCTATGTCTTCCTTCAGTCTAAAAACTGTGATTGTTGATTCCAGCTAAAAGAAACAACTGTTCTGGAAATGTAGTTCAGCATGCTGCTTTAAATTTCTTCAGTATTTCAGTCAGCATCTACCCAAACTGGGAGGAGAAGCAGATGTTATTCAAATTGGTTTTACGGAGATCATTCAAAAGTTTACCTGGGGAGTAAATGAAAATTGCTGTAGAATCTGGCATTATATTTTTCTGGAAAAGGAAAGCTGGTCAATGAGCCTTGAGCAACAAATGTTGCATGCTAATAAGATCTTCTCTAAGACATATGAATTTCAAGCCACTAGTGTTTAGGAAAGGGCCAGTTATTAGTCTGAAACATAGATTTCAACAGTGCAGTGGAAATACGAGAGCTTACTATTTGTAAAAAACCAAAACCAAACCAGACCAGATATTTTTCTTTTCAAATTAACAGAACATATATATTATTATTATCCAAAAACACAGGCCCTCAGGAGCTTTATGTAGCTTACCAGCATGTGCAATGAATGAATTTTCAGCTACTTCCTGCCTGATACAATTACTGATTCATTAATTTTTTTCATGCAGTGCACCCAATTAAAAAAAAAAAGTAGGGACATTTATTGTAGGCTGTCATAAGCTACTGTTGTTAAGGAGAAAGTTCAATTTAAACTTATTTTCCAGTACAGTTCCTTCCCAAGGGATGCAACTTGTGAAATTGTATAAAGGGGGTTAAGTCAATACCAGCTTGACTCAACTGCTCTTGCCATCTGTTTATCATAGTCTTTTCAGCACCTGTGTTGCACTCTTCTATTGACTAAAGGATATTAATATTGCTTGACAACTGTCTGGTGTATGAAATAAATGTTTATCTTTTTTTGTTTTTTTTTTTTTGCCTAACAGCTGTTAATTCATTCTGGCTAACGTATTTATGAAACATCCATCATGTATTTAAAAGATGGACATCTTCCACTGTACTTTGGTTGAAGAATATTGAACAATGAAGAAAGACAGCCAGTAGAAGTTAATGACACAGCTATACAAACAACATTTACAATTTTAGTAACCTACACATCAATCACCTTTCAAAGATGACTTTTCCTCTGACTAAACAGCCCTGCAGGTAAGTAGGTAAGACATTACCAAAATACAACTTGAATAAGAATCAACTTGCTAAGTAAGCTTACACAACTTTCTGCAATTGTATTTGTTTTGAAAAACTTGTTTATATGTTCTCTTGAAAAAGGATATTGTACAAGCACCATATATCAAAAGACACACGCTATTTTAAAAATTATTTGAGGATAAGGATTTCATGTGAATGGTAAGACACTGTATTTATGCATGTAGAAAAGCAATGATTAAAAGTAAAATTGAAGGACTAAAAGAAGAATTTTAAAACTGGTTGTAGTTTCAGAGCCTTCTTGTTGTCTACTGTACAACAAAAAAGGAAAATATGTACATTTCAAATTTAATTTTGAGAGTCTTATTTAAATATAACTTTGCATCTATTCAGAACAAAACTGTTCTAAAACAGATTCTTGAGGAGGATTATTTACTTTGTTTCTAGATTAAAACTTTCTTATGCTTTTAAATTTCCCAGCAGTGGTGTTTTGTCTTTGGCTGACCACCAGGTGCCCACCAAACTGTGCTCTCAGATGTCAGCAGAACAACTGTAAAGAAAGTGAGATGAAAAGACACATACATGAAAAAACAAAAGAAACTTAATTAAAAACAAAACAAAAGAAAAATGTCAAACAAAAAAACAAAACAACCAAACCCTACTGGCATATGGGAATGCTGGAAAGACAGACTAGAGGCTGTGCCAGCACAACTCTGCAATAGCCAAAACACCGGTGTGTTGTCACCTGTTTCTAGCAACCAATGCAAAGCACAGACCTGTGAGAGTTTCTTTGTGAAAAATTAGCTCCATCCCAGCCAGACCAGTTAACAAAGAAATGTAGCTTATATTGGCAGCAAGGAGTTCTCTTTTTCTCTCTTGTGTTTTCATCCCACCTTAATTCACTTCATATCTTTGTGTTTCCAATGAGAACTTCAGCTTGAGTCACAGGGAAGGTTCAGTGGATTTATATAAAGTAAATATGCTAAATACTACATCTTTCATCTGAAGTTCAATAGCAATTGTAAATCTTTTATCCTTAATTATGTCTCACACCCTATATGATTTTTAATTCTCTTTGCTCCTCAGGCTTAAAATATGTAAGAAATGTTGAAATACAAAGAAGAAATGAGGATCTAAGGTCTTCACATTAATTCTTAACATTAACTAAATATGCTCAAAATCTGAAACACTGGATATAGCAACTCCATATTTCAAGAGTATTTAGTTTGGTTTAATTTATGTAGTGAAGTTAAACAAAACTACCTAAATGATAATGTTTCAAAACACCATGAATACTACACTAGCAGCAACATAAGAAGCATTTTTCCCTGCTAAAAATTCTGAAATTCAATGTAAGGTTTTAGGATTAGATAAATTCATGTTTGTCAAAGTGAGACAATTCTTTCAGAAAAAAAAAATTTAATCCATTTGCAAGTTCTGATAAGGAATAGGTACAATCAAATAGGTGAATTGATACTCTTGGTGGTACTATTTAAAGAGGAGATGGAAAGTTTAAGGAGTGTCGTGGCATATGTTGGGGATTGTCTGGCAGAACCCATCTGTACCAACTCTGAGGCCAGCATACCAGTTGGCTGCACCCCAGGAAGTGCCTCACCAACAGGCAGGAGTGGATCTAAGAGTCAGAGAGGGAATCGAGGTTGGGCCCCTTCTCAGGGTGCCAGCTGAATCTACTTCTCTTCCCAGGTGCCCCTATGGAAGAGGTACAAGGGTCTGGAAACAGGAGCAGGAAAATTATGAGTTAGAAGGAACACCTGGGGGGTTGCCTAAGTCTGTGGATAGTTACAGGTTAGCCAGGAGAGACAGGTAGGGGCAATGAAGTGGAGGAGGTGGCACTGTATGTAACAGAGGACTAGAATGTATAGAGGTTGCAGTTTGCAATGGCATGGTTGAGAGATTCTGGTTAAGGATTAAGGAAAAAAACAAATAGGATGACACCATGGGAGTCTGCTATAGACCACATAGCAAGGGTGATAACACCAATGAATTATTCTTCAAGGAACTAATGGATACCTTCAAATCTATTGCCCTTGTCATTATGTGGGACTTAAGCTTGCTAGATGCCAACTGGGAAAACCACACAGCTGACACTTAAGAAGATTCTTGGAAAACATGGATGATGGATATACCATGGTACAGGTAGCAAGGGAGCCAACCAGGAAATATGCTCTCCTTTATTTCCTGCTTGCAAACTGAGTGCCTCATGAGTGGTGACTGATGGCTGTCTTGGCCACACTGAACACAAAGCCATTGAGTTAGAAATCTATGTTGGCAGGAGGAAAAATGACAGCAAAACCTCAACTCTGGACACAGAAGAGCAGAGGCTGTTCAGGTCACTAGTTAGTGAGGTCTATTGGGAAAATCTTTTTGAAGGTGCCAGGGTTCATAAATTTTGATCATTATTTAAATAACACCACCTAAGGCCAAGGAGCAGGCAGTTCGAAAATGGAGCTAAGGTGAAAAACAGAAATTATTTGCCCAGTGAAAGCAAGGTTGGGTGGTGTAAGAGGAATACAGAGATGCTACTTGACACTCTAGGGAGAAAAATTGTCTAGCCAAAGACCAGTTAGATTTGAAGCTGGTCAGTACTGTGGGAAGCAATAAAAAGGGCTTTTTAAAATAGCAAAAGTCAGTATTAAAATCAGCCCATTACCTGATGAAGGTGGCCACCTCACAAATAGGGACATAGACAATACAGAGATGTTTAATACTTTATTTACCTCTTTCTACAACATAGATGATGGGCTCTGGGGTGCTAGGGCTCTGAGCTGGAGGATCATGTCTATGATAAATGAGAGTGGTAAATTCCCAGTCAATCTTTAACTTGTCCACAAGTTGGACAGCTGGATCCTTAGGAGTCAACGGGTCTCGATGGTACTCATCTGAAAATACTCAAAGGGCTGACATCATCCCGAGGCCTCTCTCAATGATTTTTGAATGATTTTGGAAAACTGGAAGCTGGCTAACAATGCACTCAGTTTTTAAGAAGGGTAAGAGCTACGATCCTGGAAACTGCAGGCTGTCACTTCAGTGCCTGGTAAAGTTGTGGAGAGGATGATTCTGGGGGTACTATAGAACACATGAAGGACAGTGCAGTCATCAGTCACAGCCAGCACAGTTTCATAAGAGGAAAATTCTGCTTATCAAACCTGATTTTTCCTTTTATGAGAAGCTTACCTAACTCATTGTTCAAAGAAAGTGAGTTGATAGAAATTTTTGGGTTTTAGTGAAATACTGCCTCTCACAGGATTCTTTCAGAGAAAATGTCCAGCCCACAGCTGAATAAACACATCATGGGATGTGTGAGCAATTTGGCCACAGGGGGTTATGGTGAATGGGATGACATCAGACTGGTGACCTGTCACTAATGGGATTCCATGACGGTCAATTTTACGGCCACTTTTATTCAAGATTTTCAAAAATAATTTAGACACAGAAACCCAAAGGTATACTATATACATACATAAAATGAAAAAAAGAGAGTGGTCATACAGTTGTAACACTAGAGAAGAAACAAAGAAGAAACATTACCTTAAGCACCACTAGCATGGACTGTGCTTCATGCCAACATCTTGTCAGATCTTTCAGACTAAATCATATCTTATGTGTATGTGAGGAAATTTCTAAGAATAAATGAGTATGCAAACAAAAAAAGGAGAATTAATTTTTGGCAGATATGTTTTACTTTGAAGTATACCTGTAGCATTTACAGATCTGGGTTGGAAATCTTGTTTTGAGGGAACACTAAAACTCAAAACTCTTGGTTTGTTAAAGCTTTTATCATGCACATTGCAGAAAATATAACCATACAAATTCTTCCATATTTTCTAAACAAATTTATCTCTTTAGTTTTCTCTTGCACTTAGAGTCTCAGCTGGATTCAGTAGTGTAATATTATAATTATATTATCATTTTTAAAAACTTGTCCTCTTGAGACTGGCTTAATTTATCTGTCTGGTTTATAAAGCTCTTTTTTGTTCCTAATAAAGATTTTAAAATTTTTAAATTATTATTGCTTTTGGTTTAATTGATTATATAAATCCGTGAAGAAAAGTAACTGGTTATAATACCATTTCAGAGACCATCTCTGTGAAACCTTCTAACAGTGATCAACTATATAGTTTACAGGGAGTGCAGGGACTTTGCTCCTTTTGTTTGTTTTTTTCCCTAAACAAAATATTATAACCGTGCTTCTAAAATCATTGTCTTAATTCCTTATCATGTTGCATTAATAGAAGTCTAATGTTAACTCTATCACCTTCAGCACCATAATGCTGAAATAAAATCTTTATTAATGGGCTCCAATATCTTTATTTTCAGAGTGTATTTAGTCACAGCTAAACTTTGTGAAGTATGTAAGCCATCATTCCCTTTATGTATTTCACAGTTAGCATTCTCTATTTAAGGTGACTCAGGTGGCCTTCAGAAGTTGCACAATATACAGAATAGAAAACAAAACAAAAAACTCTGAAAAATCCAAGAGCTGTCACTTGTATACTTAAAATGCTATTAGTGTTTCTTTAAGTGTAGTTTAATTTTTAAATAGTAAAATTTGACACCTAGGGAATATATAAATAGCTGGAAATGAGCTAGTTTTCAGCTTTTGTCAATATGTCAAAATTAAGAACATATTTTCAGTTACTATACCAAATGAACATGAGATTTAAAACTAGGTGAGCTCCCTTTCCAGAAAACAAAATAGTTTGTTTCCACTTTATCCTTCCTGAGTGTGTTTAGTAAGCCTTCGGCACATAACGTTCCTTGAATCTCTTGAACTCTATTCAAGATTATAAATAAATAGAGATAACTAAATTACATTCTGATGGAGCTTCAGATAAATATCTGCTCCTCTCAGAAAACTGACACAAAGGCTTATAGTATTCATTCAAGACTTGCAGTATTCACTGTAAAATCCTTCTTTATATAAAGCTCCACAATTCCGATTGTCAAGGGTCCCTATATAATAGAATAACGAAAATAAAAAGAAAATCCCTAATCCCCCAAAATTGCCACCTTATGCATAAAAACTCCATCAAAGTAAACATAGATTTGAACTTGACTCCTATTGCAAATACCTAATTTGGGACTCAGTATATGTATTTAGATCCATGTGTGAAAATCATTCTATAGACAAGAGAATCGGTAGGAGTCATCCTGACCTGTATCCCAGATCAAGCAACCATTACTAAAGAAGACCTCTACCCCAGCCCAAGGCCTTGGAAGCATTTGTTGAAGCTGTGGCAATCCCAAAAGAAAAGGTTGCAAGGAGATATGATGCCTCATACATGTTCCTGACCCTCATTTTCCAGTTATCATCACCACTCCCAGCCCCTAGAGTTGGCTCTCAGCTGATGCAGTGTCCCACCCAGCCTACCCCATTGGACCCTGTCTTCCCTTACCCCACCTCTGCACCACTTTCCCCTATAGCCATTGGAC
The DNA here is from genome assembly GCF_903797595.1 of Erithacus rubecula. Taxonomy (NCBI): domain Eukaryota; kingdom Metazoa; phylum Chordata; class Aves; order Passeriformes; family Muscicapidae; genus Erithacus; species Erithacus rubecula. The sequence goes on from NW_027635860.1 coordinate 5,015,292, forward strand.
CCTAATCCCAACACCACCCCCTCTCCTACCCCACATTCATACCCTGGACCTCCCTACATCTTGGTCTTCGCCCACCAACTCCTACAAAGACCTTGTCCCCTTGGTTAGTGTGTTTGGATTTTTGAGTCTCATCCCACATTTGCTGTCACTATTATTAAAGTATTTTATGTTGCTAAGTTGTGGTCATCACACCGCTCTTCTTTTATTTTTGCCACGATTGCCCTAATATCAGAAGAACCCCAAAAGGTATTGTTGGGAACCACCCTCATCCCTGATAAGAATCCTTTTTCTACAGTTTATGAATGTGGGGTACTGAGGATCGAAACTTCACTAATTAAAAATGGGAGTGAGCTCTGTCAAGGGCCAGAGATAAATTAGCTAAATTGTTGGGTTTATTACTGCTCCATAATTACTGGTTTATTTGAGATTATTGTGTTAAATCTGTTCACATAATTAAACAAATAATTACTGAGTTATGAATTCATGCCTCGCATTTCTTCATGTAAAACATCTTAATGAAGCCAATTTCATTTTTCTGTCCCTTAGAAACCAATATAAGTAGCCATAAACTTCAGTGATCAGTACTCAAGCACCTTTAACCATTTCAGTTTTTGGGTTTTTTTTCAAAACTTCTTGACTATTCACATAGTTAACACCCACTTCATATCTGAGTTTATGTTTCAATACTAATGTACTACCTACAAATCCCTTCTAAAAATTAAACTCAACCAGTGTTGGTCCTGCTTTTCTAGGAAACCTATCTATTTTCTTTAGAAAAACAGATTTTTGTTGTGGCACATATGAAGAAAGGTTTAAGAAATCTCAGAGTAGCAGCACTATTTGGGAAGAAGTAAAGAAAGATATTCTACCAACCATAAAACATACAATGATCATATGATAGGAATAATGCAAGAATAATGCAGTCTTGGGATGGACACTGAAAATATCTTATATTTTTTATTGTAAGTGTTTTGTCTCTCTTTTCTTTTGAAATTTAGCTATCTCCCCAGGAGGTAGCTGTAAACCTGTGTACAACACTACAGCCTTACTGGCCTTAGAAATACAGCAAGAGGCACAGGAGAACATTCACAATAAAAACCAGACAGCTGAGTCAGATGCAAGCTGTTGTAAGCTGTTACTCTCAAATTTTTTATTAGGTTTTCCATCTTTCTACTATTTAACATTACAAAGTCATCTAAATAAGTTCTAGGAAAAAGAATACTAGAAAATACTTCATGACAGCAAAGCCAAAAATGATTCTATATCTTAAGGGAACACCCCTACTTGTATTACAAAGCCATATAGATTGCAAAAATAATCTGTGGTGACTAACATCTCTGCGGCATACTTTGTTTTTTACTTTACCTCAGAGATATGTAAAAAATTTACAGCCTCTTAGGTAACTTCCATTTCATTTTTCCATGCTTACATATGTGTAGTGCCACATGGAACACAATATCTCTTACAGAGCCATAATTACTTTACAGCTTCAAATTCTGTGACTTTTTTCTGCATGTTTATGTTCAGTAGACAACAGGCTACCTGGAGTTGCATGGTCTGCCACAGAAACAGATGAATTTACAATTCTTTTTCTAATTTGCATCTTTCAACAAAGTGCAGATGTCAAAATATGGTGACACCATGGCCAATTTCAAAATTTTTCTAAACTACTAAAATAAGAATCAAACCAAAGTTTATTTGGCAAATTAGGTTGTCAGTAGTCGATTATACAAATAAAAATATCAAAATTCAAGAGCACTAAATAAGACATTATTCACAGAAAATCTCTGAGGTTAAAAGAAAATATAATCTTTTGACTTATTATTCACAGCTATTATTATAAACTTATAATTTTTCAAGGTTAAAAACCTTAGTAGCAGTGTATGTAAAATAATTTTGCACTTTCAAATGCTCCATCCATGTGTATCCATACACAGTGCAGGAACAAACGGGTGTTTTGATTAAAATTAATATTGATGCATCCACAGCTGGATGCTAGACTTCTGTATACCTACATATTTATTAAAGGCTTTTTACTTCTACAGAGAAGCAATAACAATGCTAACACAAGCTGACCTAGCAAACACCTTGCATTCAATTGACTAACTGTATGCATTTGTTTTAGATTGTGGGACTGATTATATAAAGAAAAGACATGCATTATCTTCAATTGCATTCATAAACAATTCTTTGTCTATATGGTCAAAATAAAATAAAAAATAATTAAATAAAATATGGTTTAAGTTTTAAATTTGATAACTGCTGTTTTTGCATTCTCTAATAATTTGTATGAGTATGGAAACAAGGTCAGAAAAGTAAGAGCTTATAGGGGTATACAACTTTCATAAGTATCTGGGATATCTAGTTTATCTATGACTCTATATGAGAAATTTGTCAATAATAATAATAATAAATCATGACAGTCTGGTTTTTTGGCTTAGATTTGGTAGATCTGTGGTCTGACTTGGTCACATCATTTTGCTCTAGTTTGCATTCAAATGCATGAAATGAAAAATATTCCCAAATTTTACCAGCAGCCCTCAGATTCACCTGATTTAGTTAGTTCTGGCACTTTGTAAAGTGCAGGGACAAGATTTTGATGCTGAAATCAGCATAGGCCCACTTGGGGAAGAGCCATGTGGGGTCAGAACTGATAAAAGGATGGCAAGAAATATGACACGTGCCATGCTCCTCTGCCCTGGATTTAAAATCTGCTGAGATCACACTGGGTCCTACAGTGGTGACTATCTACCTCTCTCCATCTCTTTTTCTCTGTTTCCTTTTTCCTTTATTTTCTTACCTTCCTCTTCTCAAAATACATTGCAATCCAGACTAAAAAACCCAGTCAATGCGTTTTTAAGTGCATTATTTTGTCTGATTATTCTAAAGTTCGCTAAATGAAAGTTTTCCAAGTGCCTTATTCTGTATGGCTGACGTAAAGTCTGCAAGTAAAAACCATTTGTTACTGACCTTATGAGATTTCTTTAATTTCTCCTACACATTGCCCAAAGTAAAACTTTCCCTGCAGAGTACAATGGGCATTACAGGCCTTTCTTCCAGCAGCCTGTCAACAACTACACAGGAACTGCACAGATATTGTCTGATTGCCTGTGCTGACACTTGGAAATTATTACCTATCATCTTCAAGTACTGTGCCACTAAACTCACTATATTGTAAAGAGTGTTATTACAAAAGTTTTATCAATCATTTGATAATACTAGCACACTCTGAAGTACAATTGCAGTCTCAAAAGAAGGAAATTGTCATTGGTGTTTTCTAAATTACTTGAAGCAGACAAATTGATATTTGGGACAGGGAAAAAATCACAATATAACCCCTAAATGAGACACATCTAAAACTTGAAACACTCTTTGGCTTCCTGTTTTCATTAACTGTTAATAAAAGAGAAGGTTTAACATCACCTTTGGAGTGATTCAGAGGTGTTACCGATAGGTAAGGCTTTATAAAGGCTTTATAAAGCCTTGAAACATGGCTCTGGCCTGCTACTTAGGCTAAGTAGAAGGGAACAGCTGGAATAGTGATAGAGAGACATAAAAAATATGAGAGACATGCTGTGTGACTGCTGCATGTCCACATTGTGGTGTATGGTGAAAGCTTTCAAAGTTTCATGATGCATAGTTGACTTGGGCTTGTTGTAAAATTATGTAGACTGATAACCAGATGACTGATTTAAAAGGTCTGTTTTTGGCATTAAAAAGCACTCCTTCACATCTGCCTGGGGTCGCTGTGTCTTTCTTTATCACAACACAGAGAATTCTCCTAGTGAGAATTTTATTGCCAGTGTGTGTGGTCTAATATTTTAGTTCAATAGCAACAGGAAGCTTCAGTTGTGTTTTGTCCTTCAGAAACTATGTTAGCAGCAAACAGAACTCTTAATTAAATGTACCTCTGTTTGTCATACTTTGATTGCCTGAATTGCTGTCTCCTCCTGTAATCAATTATGTAGCTACTGCTGGCTTTAGTTATTGAAGAAGGATACTGTTAACTCAGTTTTAAGTCAGCAGTATCAGTGGAGAAACTCTCTGAGAAAACTTGCAATGATTTGATGATGAATTTTGATGGCACCTACTTATAGGTGTATAAGTATATTTTGCTTAAAATTCATTGGAGCTGTAATAGCTCTGAGAGCAATATATATACAAACAAACTCGGAAAAATAACAACTCTTCTAAGTATATTGACTGAATCTCCATTTCAGAAATAAGACACTACTGAACAAATATTCAGATGACTGCCACACTTCAAATCTAGTACATCTGGATGCAGATTAATTTTCAGGGACAACATGAAACTAGTGCTTTTTTACATTTAGCATCTCACTTCAATATAATGGCTCTCATTGCTGCATCTATGCATAGCCGGACATGTATCGAGTCTGCAGGTGGTAAATCATTGTTAAATAATCTGAGTGTCTGTAATGTTGAAGTGCAAAATGTTCTTTCTAAAGAATTGAACCATGCAAGCCTTCAGGTCTGAATGTCTAAGGACAAATACCAGAATTTTTCTCCCTTCACTAAAAGCCTGAAAGTGTTGCTCTTAAGTCCAATACAGGACTAAAGAGTTACTTAAGGACTTAAGGACTTAATACAGGTCCTTTAAAATTACTTCTCATAAAACTCTGCTTTATAGAGCTTACATTATATTGCACAAAATTTGGGAACCGTAGGAACAAAGACATTACATCTAGTATTTAAGCAAAGCTGGAAACAATGCTCACTAGAAATCAAATATGAATAATTTAGTACTTTTACAAAACTATGACTGAATGTTTCCACAAAGTCTACTTAAATTTTCTTGATATCAACCAAGCAGTTCCTTGACTTGACTAATCTCTTTTAAATGGGTATTATACATCAGATGCATCCATTGAAAGCCATCACACTCCTCAATGCTGGTCTCAACATAATTTATGTTGAATCTTTATTATTTTGTTGCCCTCATGACATAGACAATGTTTAATACTGAATTTTTTTATGCTTTTCAACCTCTTGAAGCCATGCTTTAAAAGTCCAAATCCTTATGTTTGTAACTTGAAAATATAACAGATCAGCTACTTAGAAGGAAGACAAAGAAATTTCTCTTCAGCTTCTGACTAAATGTACCCAGTTTCAGCTCTGAATATAATCTTGCAAAGCTTTACACAGCTTTTCACCTAGTTATACCATTCTGACTTTACTTCCACTTTGTATATAAAGACATATAAATCCTATCCTATATTGCATGTTCTCTCATTTCATTTGTGTCTTTCTTACAGTTAAATGCCTTTTTGACAAGATTTTAAATGTATTTCCTGCCCTTTTGTCACATCATTATTATTATCATGTCACCACAATAGTGTTTCATGTAGAAAACAGGAAATATTTATAAAGAGAAATATTTCAATATCATGCTTTCTTAGTAAAGCAGCTAAAAATCTCTTAGAGGCTCTAAGAAGCTCTCCAGATTGCAATTTGAGAAATACATATGACTGACATCTAAGAAGAGCTCTTCAGTTTCATCATGCTTTATTGAGGTTGTTACTGACCTTGTGATCTCTGAAACCTGCACTTTTTTAACATCTGTAGAACCAACCATGTAAATAATATGAAGAATATAGCAAAAACTGATAGACTCTAGTAATGTCTTTTTGAATTAGTATTTATGTAGCACTAGAAATGAAATATAAGAAGACTATAGAATGCTCTAATAGACCACAGAATTCCTCAATTTTTTTCTAAAGAAGAATAAAGAAGCACTGTTTTTATTTTATAACATTTTAAGTTCAAATTTTAACTTACAACTTTTACCTTAAAAGCTTAAGACTAATCTACTTTTCATGTGTATTAAACCAATGACACCATAACTATCTAAAGATCATAGTACATGTTAAAAAAGAACAGGCTTTGAGGGTCTGTGTTTCATGCAGATGAAGAAAATTTGACTATTTAACTCGTGAAAGGATCTTTCCAGGATGTATATATTTCACTGGATGTGCAGAAGCAGTTTCATGAGGCATATTTTAACATCGAGTAGAGATATCTATAAAAATAAATACTGAAGCTGCCATAGAAACTATTTCTGGGCAATAAGTCCTGGCAATTGCAATGTCACTTCAGAGGGAAGCTCCAGGAGCTTCTCAGAGTGTACAAGGAACATCAGCAGGCTATATTTATCTTCCTTCTATAAAAATAACAGTAACTGTATATGTATAATCAAGGTAATTTTTATATTTTTCTGCCAAGCTGTTTGTCCTTTTTTTTTCTCCAGACTCTATCTGGACTCTGAATTAAAGGACTATACATACTATGCATTCTGAAACATGCAGATATTCCCAGCACATTTTATGAATTTTAGTGAATGACTTTCATTCATTAAAATTTAAATGAGCAGTTCACAATCAGTCATGCAATAAAGAAAATACTAAACTCTAAATTTCAGGATGGAAATCACTAGAGTCCATGTACTTTAACTTCACATAGCTGCAGATTGTTTTTTTTTTAATTTGTATAGTTCCAGTCTGGTAGTCGAGCAAAATCTTCCTGGGACAGTAACTTTTCCTGTAAAATGCAAACACATATAGACCCACAGGCATCTGACTAGAGTACCTTAAGCCTACATTGTTTGGCCATATGACCTTCATATTGCAATAAAAAGAATGAATAACATTACTGACCAAACTTTATTACTCTTCATGTATAGAAATCATACTCTTTACATGCCAGCCTATAGCATTTAATGTAAGTTTTCATCAAAACTTCATGAGTGCAGTGTCGTTGAAATCAGATTTAATTTTATTTGTCTAATTCCAATTTCTTAGTTTCATTTACCTGTAGTAAGATATTGATTTCTTTGACACTACCCACCATGTTGCAGATTTAAAAATATTTCAGAAGCTACTCTTAGACTTTTATATACCTTATTAATTGTCTATTTGTTATGTCTGATACAAACTATTGATATACCTTTGCTGTTGTGACTGCAGCACAAGTGGATTATACCCAACACAGCCATAATCTATCTGACTAATCACAGAAGCAGAACTGCCTTTGCAAGGACATCCACTATTGAATACAGAGGCTGCAGTTTCATTCCTCTCATTAAGCAAGCTGGCAAGGCTAAAGCTAGATCAGTTATCAATACATGTGCTGCAATCACACCTCTGGATTTCATTGCAAATTTAGCCTGCAGAACTGCATTTGTCTACAAAGAAATCCAATACAGGATTGAAACAAGGTCTAAGAAAGAAAATAACTAGAGTAAGGAAACTGCACTGGAAAATTAAGCTTTTGCAAAATCAACACTTACATTGCTGAGAAAAAATAAGGAGACTTGATTAAAATGAATCAAAATATTGGACTTAATTGACCATTAAAAGTCATGACAGTACCAACATTGCTGAAAGAAATAGTAAGTTTGGGGCTATGAATCCAATCTAATTGCATTGATTATGTTTCATTTGACATTTTGTTTGTCTTCATACTAGTTTGTGTTCTTATCAGGGTCATCATGCTGGTTAACATGGAACCAACTATTAACTCACCTTTTTGCACTTGTCAATAAACTATGTGGAAACTTGATCTTAATATGACAGGTTGCCATTGTAGTGAAGAGGGTGAAGTAGTTTGTGACAAGAAAAGTGCTGTCAGTAACAATCTTCCCTCACTTACAGGTAGCAGTTTGAGTACTATTTTGGATGCATTCCTTCCATCACAGGTGGCCATAAGAAACAGAGTAGCAGTAAAGGTTTCTCAGGTATGTCCAAAAATTTCGACAGACCTGCACATGGAAGCTGGTGTAAATTCATAAAATAGGAAAACAATAAATATGCAAACATTTCAAGCATTTCAGTATTTTCTTTTAGATATGCTCACAGGCTCATCACTTTGAAACATTTGGCTGCTTTGAAAGACAATAAATACATACATACATAAATAAAGTCTCTATTTTCTAGAATAATCTTTTTATCCTTAAAAAATTGTGAAATGTCTTCTTAAATAGTACCAAAATTCATAAATTCTTGTGTCATTGCAAGTTCAGTATCTAAATTTTAGTCAGAATTAGTTTTTTTGTCCTGGTATGCATACCATGGAATTTGAACAAATCATTATGTGTTGACAGATGTCCACATTTTTCTATCTTCTTATTGTCTGTTTCAAAATACTACAATGGGAATTGCATTTATATGTGAGAAAATTATATCTTTTTATAATAATGTAGACAAATTTCATAATGCTTGTGCAAATGACCCCAGATGTTCATGCACTGTGGGCTAAAAATCCCAGGTTTTCCATTGTTCTGGGTCCCTCTCAAAGGCACCTAGCTTGACCTGTTATTTTGTTGCTGATTCATAACTTTATTAATCCAAATATTCAGCTGTGCACCTACTTATATTTTAGATTATGATCTTGAGTAAAATTATATATTATTAATAGAGATAAATCAATTTATTGTCCCGGTTTCTTTCTGACATTTATACTTACACTATTAAAATTAATTATTTTAAATTTAATTTTCACATTAGGCTAATCCTTTTTTTGGGGGAAAGTTTACACAAGTATACTTTTTTTTGCATTCAAAAACATACGGAATTCTTCAGTATTCCTGTAACTAGTCAGTACCAGATATTCAAAAGTTAGTATAACATGAGGTCATCCACTGAATGGCAAAGCTGATACTCATTTATTTGTGCATTTATTGTCTACGAATCTTGTATCAGTTAATGCTGCTTTAAATAAATAGATGTAGAAAATATTCTTCAGCTTACAGTAAATGCTAGCTTGGGTCATATAATATCAGTAAAAGTACATTTATATTAATATTTTGGTTACAATTTATCTTCGGTTACAATGTAAGATGTAACCAAAAATATGTATTCTATTACCATCTTCATAAGCTGTTAAAAAAGGTGGGGCAGTAATCCTTATCTCCTCCATGACTCATCCCTGATAACTTCCTCCAGGGACAGGTCATCTGGTCACTGCATGACTGATAAAATTACATCACCCCATTGTGAACTGCTTCTCTCAGAGGAAGAAACCAAGCATTCCTACCTGGGTATGATCTGAGCTTTGGAACACCATGAGTACCCTTACCTATTGGGTTTACAGCAGACAAAACCTACATTATCCCCACTGGACCTTTGAGGAAGCTTCAATAGGGTCACCACTTCAACTGAGCCACATCTGTCACCCCAAAAGGACTGCAGCCACCATGTAATCAGACTGTTTCCATCACCCTGACCAACAGGGTGTTGTATTCTGTATTCTGACTCTGTCAGTTTAAGACAGAGCTTCTGTATTATTGCTCTTTATTTTAATCCTCCTATTAAATTGTAGTTCTGACTTGGAATCTCCCATTGGTTTGCTTTCAAACTAGTACAAATTTCCAGTTAGTTTCATTTATTTCTCCCTATAATTCCATTGTATAATTAAAAACATTTTAGTCACCATTGTACCCAAAAATTGAATATTCTTTCAGAACAAATATATCAGAAGGGGAAGGAATTGTTCCATGCACAGTGTAATGAAGTCAGACAAAATACTTTCCAAGACTTCCTGAAGTACACATCAATTCAAATCAGATTTTTGTTCTGACTCTGGCCATAAAATGTCAGAAAATTACTTCTCCAATAGAGCTTAATATAGCAACTAATTAAGGATGATAAACTCCCAGAAAGTTTTTCCTAGAAATTTTTTTCCATGGCTGCACTAGGTCAAGTGAATAAGATTCTGTATCTAGGCAGAAAAGGAGAGACAGATTGTAATTACAGACCAATGTCATGGAAGGGCCCTCTTTGCTGCAAACATGGGGACCCATGCTGTATAACATGAAGTTGACACTTGATTCAAGAAAACATGTGAAGATATAAATTAGATGGGAAGGAAATATTCATCTTCACACCTGCCTCTCCCACTGCAGCCCATGCTTCCTTCCCTATTTCCAAAAGAGAAAATAACAGGATAATTTAGCAACATTTTTGCAGGAGGATTATTTTAAAGAGAAGAATTGAATCTTAGAATTATAATATGCTTTGGTTTGCAAGGGACCTAAGGGACCCTCTTCTTCCAGCCTACCTGCCATGGACAGGGACACCTTTGACTAGACCAGGTTGCTCGTGGCCCCTTGTAGACTGGTCTTGAACACCTCCAGGAATGGGTCATCCACAGCTTCCCTGGGCAGCCTGTTCCAGAGCCTCACTACCCTTGCAGTAAAGAATTTGTTCCAAATACCTAAACTAAGCCTACTGTCTTTCAGATTGAATCCATTCCCTCTTGCTCTATTGCTACATGCTCTTGTACAAAAGTCTCCATTTTTCTTGTAGGCTCCTTCCAGGTACAAGACAGTTGCAATTACCCCAAAGGCTTCTTCTCTCCAGGGAGAATAATTCCAATTCCATCAGCCTTTCCTCCGTTCCTCTAAACATACTGGTGTCCCTCCTCTGGATCACTCCAGCAGTTCCATGTCCTCCCTGTGCTGGTACCCAGTGCTGAGTGCAGGGTTCCAGCTGGGGTCTCACAGAGCAGAGCAGAGGGGCAGAATCCCCTCCCTCCCCTGCTGCCCACGCTGCTCTGGATGCAGCCCAGGACACGTTTGGTTTCTGTGCTGGGAGTGCCCATGGCTGGGTCATGTGCAGCCTCTCACCCACCAGCACCCCCAAGCCCTTCTCACAGGGCTGCTCTTACCTGTTCATCCCCAGACTGGGCTGGTACCAGGGATTTACCTGACCCAGGTGCAGCACCTTGTACTTGGTCTTGTAGGACCTCATGAGATTCATGGACTCAATTATTGAGCTTTGCCAGGTCCCTCTGGAAGGTGTCCCATCCTTCAGGTCTGTCAACCATGCCATTCAGCTTGGTGTCATCCACAAATTTGCAGATGGCACACTTAATCCTTCCATCTATATTGTTAATGAAGATATTAAAATTTGCTGCAATAGGGACTTCTGAGGTTCCACTGTAAAAGCATTAGATTTTCACAATGAAGAATCCATAATTCATGTGGTTTCATTTCCTGACTCTTTTCCCTATTCACAAATTTTATCTTTATCTAATGGTAAGAAGTCTGAATTATTTCTACCTGTTTGTCGCCAAGGGATTTCACAAAGCCTCTGCATTTCAATCATTAAAAACTTTGTAGGTCAAACTTTTTGATTTTGTCTCCAGGCCAAGTACTGGCAAACTGTTAATTAAAACTGCAATTAAATAAATTGAGCTAGTATGTTTTGACATGGGAAGTAAACTTTAGAAATGTAATATATTCAGTACATTAATTGTTCTAGCAGAATAATAATGACCCTTTTAAACTGTTTGATCCATGTAATATCAATGTTACTAAATTAGTTTTCTCTCTCAGAGTATATAAAATACATTTTCAAAAATCATTATGACCACCACAATGCAAAGACACAAAAAAGAGAAAACTGACAATATTCTTTAAAAAGCTTATAAAGTTACTGCAGAACCCATAGTATAATTTTTGGTTAAAGTTTGTTTATTAAAACTAATTTGTGTTGATAACAACACATCCCTTTTGTTGGGAAACATTCAAAATACCAGTTGCACATATACTAGGGAACAAGATATTAGATTATTTGTGGCCTGACTTTGAAAATTCATAGAAACTGTGATATGATATGAAGTTAACAATTACAAACAGAAATGTTAGAAACATTATTAAGTATGGTTTATTATAACCATTGATATTTGACTTATCTTTACAGAGAATATCTATTTGGTTATAGTCTATCATATACTATGGATGAAATAAATATTTATGACAATAAATATTCAATAATGAAATAAATATTTATGATGAACATTCCTTTATAGTTTTGTAGTTATATTATCCTACTGCTAGTTTCAAGACTAATTGAAACTACCCTAAAAAATCTGTATTGTGTCACCCCTAGTGAATGCATCACAAACTAGGAGCACAAGACTTTTGTCAACTAAGCATATCATAAGACCATGTCAGATATTCTCATTTTGTTAAAAAAAAGGTTGACATATTAATTTAACTAATTAATTTGAGTAATTTTGAGCAATTTTCAAGACCAGCAAAGAATTATTGAGAGCTTTTTAGCCATGATGAGGTTTCATTGTATCAAAATGAACATTAAGAGTAACAAAGGAAATTTATGGTCACAAGCACATTCGAAGAGATGGCTTGTGGTACTTGTACCAGCACTCCATCCCTGAAGAGAAGCAAGGACTCTAGATTAAACAAACATCAGCAGAGCTCACCCAATATAAAGAGAGAAAAAAAAAATTTAAGTTCAAGGTCCTCGCATGCAAAAATGATTTAACAACTCACTTAATGATTTCATATATCTATTTCCAGCAATTTCTAGGGTGTGTTGGACTAAACAGCTTACAGATTTTTTTGTTGTTGTTGTTGTTTGACCAAATTCCTATAGATTTTCAGAACGCACAAATAAAATTAACAAAAAAGAATCAAATTGTATTTAGATCAAAAGGCAAATGATCCTTTAATAGCAATAGTGATTTTAACATTAGGAACAATTGACACAGGTGATCAGGGAGACAGTGAAGACAGCTATGTCTCTTACTTACAAATGAGAAAGAATTGGTCAAGTCAGTTTTAGCTGCTGCAGTCACAAAATTCTGGAGTCTGAAATGCTGAGAAAAGCAAAGAAGATAAACAATAGAATCACAACCCCAGATTTCAGGTGAAAGGAATTTGGATTCTCCAGGGACCTCCTTGTAAGTGTACCATGGAATATGGATAGAAGACTCTCTGTGGATTAGAGAGCATTTAAACAAACTGTGACTTAATCAAATCCATGAGACCCAATGAGAAATACCTACAAGTACCAAAGATGTTGTTCAAGGACTTTTGAGGTTACTGAAAATTCTCTTGAAACATGTAGAGATTAGGGTAGATTTCTAAGGACCTAATGATAGAAATATCGCTACTATCTTCAGGAAGGACAACAATGAAGGTGCAGGCAGATATAGCCTACTAGCCCCACATGGATGATGGAGAAAATAATCCCTAAAATAATTTAAAACCACTAAAGGAAAAGGTGATCATGAGTTGGGATGTACAAAGCGAAAAGAGTTCCTGACAAACTTGATAATATCCTGCAGTGAGAATCTGGACTTGGTGGACATGGGAGAGAAAGTTGGATGTGTTTTAGCTTGGCATGATTAAGGCTTTTGATATTATTACTCACAATATTTCTATTGACAAAATAAAAATTTCAGATAAAGAATATACTGGATAAATGCACAATGAGCTGAAGAAAAATTACCTGAACTGATAATTCAAGGATTGCGAAGCAGCAGCGCAGAGACTAACAGTGTACTCAGAGTTAAATACTAATAGCAATAACTATTTAACTATTTCATTAATGACTGGGATAGTAGGAGAAAGCATTCCCTCAGAAAATTTTCAGGTGGTATGAAATTTGGAGTAGTACTTGATACACCACATATATATATAGCATTCAACAAAGCAAAAAAAGTAGCGGCTATACATAGAAGAAAATGGAAATCATTCATGGACTTCTATCTGATCATGAGCTAGGAATATACCTTGAGTCATAAAAGAGCAGCACACTTTTGGATTATATTAGGAAATAGTGGAGGTGGTTCTTCTGATCAGGGTGGTTGAAACACTTCTCAAGTGCTGAGCCCAGTCTGAGTCTCCCCAGTGCCAGAGGTACATGGATATAGATGCATGAGTCTAACAGAGTGACATGACTAAAGGCCTGGACCATCTGAGTTTGAATTGTTCATCTGATTCGAGGAAAGGCTCATGAGGGAAATATGCATATGTGTGTACATTTGTAGATATATAGATAGATATAGATATATAGATAGATATAGATATAGATACAGATATAGATATAGATATAGATATAGATATAGATATAGATATAGATATAGATATAGATATATGATATAGAGAAAGATAGATAGATAGATAGATAGATAGATAGATAGATAGATAGATAGATAGATAGATAGATAGATGATAGATATAGATAGATATATAACTGATGGGGAAGGGGAATTGAAGAAGACAGGAACAGATCTTCACAGTGTTGCCTAGTGCACCACGGCAAGAGGCAACGGGCACAAATTGAAAGAGAGGTGATTTCATTTAAGTGTAGATTCTCTATGATATGTGTGGTCAAACACTGAGACAGGCTGCCAAGGTAGGTTGTGGAGCTTCCATCCAAGGAGATATCAGAATTCAGCCAGACACAACCATGAGCAGCCTGCTTGAGCTTTCAGAGAGTGTGTTGGAGATGATCTCCAGAGGTGCCATCCAACCTCAGCCATTCTGTGGATGTCTAGCTGCCCATACAGGAGCTGGTTGATCCTTTGTATGAACTGTCTTTCAGAACTGTCTTTTTTGTTGTTAAATTCTATACATTCTTTCCTCTAGGATAAGAGCAACTTAAAGGCATAGGACCATGATGTGTTAGTGTCCTCAGCATTGTACACATATTTTTAAAGTGTGGGAGTTTGTATCTTCAGAGAGAGAAAAGTGTTTATAGATGGCAATATTAAGAAAATGCTGATTAGCATTAACCTCTTAACATAAATTGCAGTTTGTCTTTTCTCACTCTTAATTTTAATATATGAATCTTTATGAATTTTAAATCCATGTAGATTACATACTTTGCATACCTGAGACCTGTCCTTCATGGAACCTTATGACTCAAAATAAGAAAAAAAGACTAGAAGTAAAAAAATTAAATTTAATTTTCCAAGCCATGTCACTGCCTTACTGCATAGTGCCACCTTATGGCAAATGCAATCATTTTGGACAGTTTATATTTTATTTGAAGTTCCTATAGTGATTATAACTGCAAAAGAAGAATAGAAATAGGGAAGAAAAAAATATGTAGAACCTATATTCTGACTTTAAAACAATGATGATTTTTCTTTAATATGTACTCTGTTTAAAAAAACACATAATCCTACTTTTTCCTAATTTTTTGCCCTGTTCCAATCCTTTAAATGCTTTCAATGGCAAACTGAAGGAAGTGCTCTACTTAAACACTGAAACTCCCATCAAGCCTGATAACCCATTGAGTAACCACTAAATTACCCATAAAAGTTTAAGCGGATATTGAGTAACATCTATGTAACTAACTTTCTTTGGAGAGAGGTACATTGTATTGGGAGCTACTAAAGAATAACATTTCTGTACTAGATTATTCCCTGGATTTTTGGCACCACTGATCATACACATACATTCCTAGCACTTCTAGAGGCCATTCCAGGTCTCATTTGGAATAAAGCAATACAGATATACAACGTTTTTCTATTTGGTTTTCCTTTGCATGTACACCCACCTCGGGCTACATCATAGGGTTTAACCAAGTTAAGATCCTCTCAATTAATGATATTTAAATGGTAAAAGGGAGACCTGAGTCCACAGGGCATTGTTTCAAAAACAATTCTTAGCATAGCTTAATTTGGCAAGAGTCTGAACACCCCCCTTTGCATTGTGCAGATAAATACACAAAAAAAACTTTTCTCCTCAGATCTTACTCATATCCACCTTATTATATTCCCAGAAAGACACTCCAACTACAATAACTTGTGGCTTCTTTTGTATGTTTCTGAGAGACATAACCCACAGCCATCTGAACAGGAGTATTGAGGATGGCACCACCTAACAGATTATAGAAAGAAACATGCAAGATACACGTAAAATGCAATCACCTCTCAACAAAGGTAAGGCTTGTGCCTGCTTTAGGAGCTTATAACCAGTTTTGGTAGTTTAGAAAATAGCCAGTAATTTGCTGAATTCTGGGAATGTTTTTCTTCGATATTAAGCTCCTCCCACGTAGGTACCTGGGTACACAGTTTGCAATATAATGTCACAAATGAGACAGTGTGAAGACAAAGAGACACTTAAAAAACCCATTCTGGCACTGCTTGCTTTTAGAGTCATGTTCAGCTGTACATATTTTAATACTGCATTCATTTTTAAACATCTATGGTTTCTGGGTTTTGGTAAGGGTTTTTTGTTTTTGGGGGTTTTTGTCTGTTTGTTTGTTTGTTTCTATGCTTATTTTGTAAAAATGTGTTAATATTCAAGACGAATGGACAATAAACAAAATGAGTTCTTCTAAGCTCAGTTAACAGCAGAGAGGGTTTAAATGAAATGTGCTCTTAATATCTAGATTAAATTTCAAGATATTTATTAAATCATTTGCTTCTTCAACATTTTAGGATGCACATCAAATACAAATCAATAATCTGTCCATTTTACCTGAAATACAGATGTGTCTCACATCCAAGGTGGTCAAGTATAAGAGGTTGTTGCTTGGATGCTGTGGTATCTCCTTGCCTGAAAAAGGCTCCAAATGGGACCCAACAGGGCTCTGTGCAGTCTCCAATGCACTCTGCACAGGAGATTGGACTGGGTGACCTCTGCAGGTTCCTTCCAAACAAAGGTATTCTCTGACTCCACACACTACCAAATTCATACATTAAATTGATACTCAGTGTCAGCAGGTCCAGGGTCATTTATTAGTTATCAAATGTTCATGATAAAAAGAACAAAGGTCACATTTTTTCAGAAAAAGATACCTTATCCTTAAAATATTGCTACTATATATGATATTTAGTTTCAAGTTCAAGGTCCCAAGACCTCAGTTATAAGTTTTTATGTTGAAACAATATATGTTTCAGCTCAAAACTTATGAGTAAATCATTTCATGATGTTCAGTAAAAAGTGGGAATTAAAAGGTTTATGGATAAATTATTACTTTTTCATCTCAGGCTCTACACTGTCTTCTAAAAAGAAGGGGTAAGACAAATATTCTGATAGCAAATGACTGCCAGAGACCCTTTCAAAAAGATACCTTTTCCCTTATTGGCCACTGTAACATTGCCAAAAGTGGCCAGTCCCTCCCTGATGCAGTTTGGCATTTCTTATCAGCAGTAACAAACATGCTTGTATGTGTTAATAGCATTGAGCATTCTTGTTAAAACTTTGCCTTGTTTCTTAATCCCATAAAATGACCAGAATGCCAGCAATACTACTATATATTAAGTAAAGCATTTTTGGAGTTTGCAGCAAAAACCCAAAACACATAATAAAATGTCTGATTCTGTGAACTTGAAATTCCAGACTTGAAATATTTGGTTTCTATTGCCAGATTTCTAATGAATTTTTCATTTTTGTTTAAATATCCTGACTCATGCTGCACAAGCAGTTCTAGCAGCTGTTGCAGCAAAATGTACTTGGGTAGGGGCGATTAGAAAATAATAGAAAATAACATTCTCTTTCTATGAAAAATTCTAGAGAATTAGGAAACTATTCCAGCCTTTATTAGGAAAAAGAAAATATTTCAATATTTATGATTTTATATAAAAAAAAGAACTTTACAGAAAAATATGCAATAAATACTAACCAAAGTGCATTGAATTTGTTTAGAATGTGTGAAATTAAAATTATTCTCAAATCATACTGTCAGTATAAACCTTGCCTTCTGATATTCAAAATCTACCCTAAACATTAGACCTCAAATATGATTCAGAGTCCTTTTTGCTGTCAGAGTGGTTTTAAGTAAAATCATTACTACTGGAATGGATAAGAGTTTTCATCATCATACATAAACCCAACTTGTATCTTCTGCTCTTCTCAAAGAAGTGTGTGTTGGGCTGGTTGGATTTTGAATGCTTTAAATTTAACTAGAAACATGTATCTCCTTCCTCTAGTGTGTCTGGCCAAGGACCTTTTCAGTGCAAAAGGGAAAATAAGTAGGAAGACATAAACAGGAACATACTGAGTCCCAAATGTGATCAACAAATGTTAAAGCAGACAAAAAGACCAAATACCATCATTTGTACCATTGGTAAGGGTACTGGAACATGGGAATTTTCATCTCAGGAGGATGACCAGACTGAGCACCTAAACAAAGGAGATGGCAAAGAAAAGGGAGAAGCCGTGGATAAACTATACAGACACAAAAATGTGAGAGGCAAATATAATGGAGACAAAGGGGAGAAGCAAAGCTGTTCAGTACACTGACTGATAGGCTACCAAGGAACTGCAGCAAAGAGAGGCTTTGCAACTGGCAAGGATGCAAACCTGGGGATCCAGAATCTTGGGAGGCCAGTAGGGCTGTGCAAACTGATGGAGAAACGTGCAGGAGAAACAGACAGGGGAGGAAAACAGTGGAGATAGGCAGAAACAGGTGTAAAAGGGGATGGCCAAGCATAAAATGTCTTGGTCAGCATGCCCATCTCTTTTCTGTGTCTGTGTGTGTGCAGGGACTGAGTGGTACTGGCTGTGTACGCAGATGTGCCTCCAACAACCGGAGTGAGATGGGGCTGTGGGTGCACCTGGATCGTGGTGCCAGCTTCTGAGCGAGTGAGATCTCAACATCTGATCAGAACAGAGTGCATCCCAAAAACTATCCTGGAAGAGGAATTAGGGTGCATGAGGCCAGTGAGGAGCTCAGAATAGGCAGCTGGAGTAGGAACCGCAGTCGCAATCCATATGACTGAATATTCTCTAGCTTTTTGTGTATTTTGTGGTGGTGTACACTCACTAATTTAGAGCATGGCTGTTAAGGATAACGGTCCTGCATACACAGTGAGAGCTAGAGTAGGAATTAACTATAAGCATGAAGGTGTTCTTAAAGACCATTAATTAAAGAAAGCTTTTCTTGTAAGTCTTAAAGTTGACATTCATCATTTCTCTTAACACACTTATTACACAGGAATACAAGCAAGTATATGTATAGATTCACAACATGCAACAATGTTTCAATTGCTGAAGGAAACATATGCTTGCTGGAAATGAAAAAAAGCTATGCAGGAAAAAGATATAGCTTGATTCACTCTGTTTGGCACATACAGGTTTTTCTTCTCATCTGGATAAACCTGACCTTCCTAACCAACCAGCTGTTGGCTAGAAAATTTCAACCACACAGATTAAAAGCAGTGCAGTGAAATCCATCACAAAGGTTACAGCTATTATTTTTCTAGAATTAATTAAGCATTCTTCCTAACTAATGATGTAGAGGCTAACATTTACAGTCACTGTACTTGCATCTTTTGATCTTTCTATCAAAAATAGCTTTACCTTGTGCCATTTCTATAGACTAAAACAATGTTGTACAATTGCATTGTGGGGATGTGCTAAGAATCGTTTGTCCTCTCTGCACAATTTTTAACCCTGTCACTTGGCAACAACTTTCTCTACTCTCTGATAAAAAGTATTTAATTATCATAAACCTTTTCTTCATAAGCAGACAAAGTGCTAGGATTAGCTGTTCCAGGATTTTGTCAGCTCACTAGCTGTCATGAGTGTGAAAGTTACATAGTCTCTCTAAAATTTCATTGTTAAAAGACCCCCGCAGTTTTGCCTCCAAGTATTAAAAGTAAACCCTCTTCTGAAGATAAGTCTGAGGTTAAACTGCAGGTTATATCCACAATTTTGTCTTGCTAGTTTTAATTTAGCTATATTATGTTGCTGACTTGCTCTGGCAGCTGTACAGAAAAGATTAGTATGCTCAGAAGTGCATGCAACTTTGTAAAAATAAATACATTCCTTGTATGAACCATCTGCATTAATGGTTGAAGACAGCACAGTAGACAGAAACAAGAAAAAAAAAAAAAAAAAAAAAAAAAAAAAAAAAAAAAAAAAAAAAAAAGGTAGTCACTAGTAATTTTCTGAACTTCAGTTTCCTGGTAAATGCAATGCACAGAAATGAAAAATTATATTCAATGAAGCTGCAACATATAAGATGGGGCAACATGAAATTATACTGTTACCAGGAATTGCTTCAGGTTATATTCGGAATCAAATCAGTTCTATGCTTCTAGGAGAGTAAATTAGTTTAGTTACTGTACTACCCAGGGAAAGAATGTAGCACATGTTATACAAGATAGTCAGGTCTCTGAATACAAACTATGCATACAGCTAAGCCTAGCACCCTCTTACACCCATTTAGGAAAAAAAAATCTGCTACTTTGAAATACAAAGAGAAAGATGTTTGCTTTCCTTTTAAAATGAAGGACATTTTTCCTTTTAAAATGTATTTTATGCTGTATATTTCAAAACTTCTCTCCAAGACATCACCATTGCTCTCTTTCTTTCTTACTACTGTCTACTAAAATATTGAGTTGTGATACACTCATTTCTTATACCTGAGGCTATTCTACTTCTTTTTCTGCTTCATACAACTTAGTGTGGATAGCAATGTCAGCCTGAGATGGCTCTTTTATCTTACTGGCCAGTATAATTATTGAATTAAAAAACTCAGTCCTATACCAGCTGTGTATACCTGCTGTGACTATAACAGCATGCTTTATCTGAGCTTTATAATCCTTCTCTAATAAGTTTGACAGAAAAAGATGTTAACAAAGTAAAACAAGTGGGGACTAAATAACTCATTAAAATATTTTCTGATTATAACCCACCTGTAGATATAATTAAAACTAATTATTACAAAGCATCCTAATAACAGTACAATATTTCTTTCAGCATATTTTCTCTGGACACAGATCAATAGTAAATACCAAGTTAATAATTACTAAGTCTGTATTTTTGCTTGCTGAGGAATTCATTTCAACAGCATTCTTAATTCCACAGAAGTGTTCTGTGGCATTCTTTCGCTGTTAGCCTGTTCATGAGCCTTTTTTAACTGCTGCCTGAAGTTTCCCTGAGGAAAACACAAATCACATCATTCCTAATACAGTT
Source organism: Erithacus rubecula (assembly GCF_903797595.1). Classification (NCBI taxonomy): domain Eukaryota; kingdom Metazoa; phylum Chordata; class Aves; order Passeriformes; family Muscicapidae; genus Erithacus; species Erithacus rubecula. Next base: position 5,035,996 of record NW_027635860.1, read on the forward strand.
CTGTTGCCTCAGGGTGTAAAAAGACACCTATGTCTCTGATTCCCATGTCAGAGCTGCTATCACTGTATTCATTTGCATCCTTGAGACAGCCTAAACTTCGTTCACTTTAGACATTTCGAACACAAATTCCCATTGGTCTTATCATTTCAGCTGAATTATTGTTAATTGAACTCTTGGTAGGTGTTTTGGAGGATAGTAGGCACTATTCTGTATTGGAAGCCTTACAGCCACTTCAGGGTCAGCTAAAGCAGTGCTAGCTCTGAAGAAGTCACTTTCTGCAGTAGCTGTGTACACATAAGGATTCAGGAAGGTTATGTCTGGTACTAAGATCAAGATGGCATTTCATTAGATTCATCTTTTCTTTATTTTTTTTTTTCCTACTATAAGATACAGTTGACTTGCACTGGAAATAAAATTATGCACTAAAGGCAAGTGCCTGAGTAAGCAGGAGAGGAATGTAGATGGACACTAGGATGTTTCCCAATTGCTACCATAGTATGCAGCTGAGATTATGACTGATCATTTCAACATTCTCCAGAGGAGCAATACCTAAGAGGTCCCCACATGGAGTGAAGATAAAGTGGTTTCTCTTATAAAAATCTTATTAGGAAACCCACTTTGCCACACTATTTATCATCTTGATGGAAATGACTTTTCTGTCTGCTCTGTGTACCAATAAAACCAGGGGACATGCAGACATGGAAAAATGATATAAGAGAGCAACTTACAATGTGATTTTCCGTATCCTAGTATTTGAAGAAAAATGACTAAACACTCTGTTTTCAATTTTAGAATGTCCAACTAGCACTGCCTAATTAATTGAAGTGCAATGCTCTAGCTGGACTTCTTCCTAAGCTGAAAATAGGGCTTGTCTCTTGTGTTCTAGTGCCTCACCTCCACCACAGGTTTCATGAAAAGCATGGTGATTGCAACCATTTAACCTACAGAACTAATGATAAAATCCAATATACAGGAGTGCACATTTTGTTGATCTTGTATAGATTACTGTAGAATTTCTATAAATTTGTATAGAAAAGCTATATAATCTTTATTCTCAAGTCTGGGGTTTTTTATAATCATGCAATGGATTCTATTTAGGATAAGTAGGATGCAGTGGAAGTGAAGTATGTAAGGAGCACCAATTATAATCTTCCGTCTTTCTCCTCAAAACAAATTTTCTATTTTAAGACTACTATATGGAATAAATAAAATTATATTATCAGGAGTTATTGTGAATCTTACTGTGCTAATTCATATGCTAAATATGCTATTATTGCTTGCTGTGAGAAAAAAAAGCCCACTCCTCAGTTAAAATTTAAAGGAGATTTGATAAGGGAAAACAGGGGACAAAGTAAATAAAGCAAAAGGAAGAGTGCTGGGTGCTTAGCTGTAGCCAGAGGCACACCAATCAACGTGTTATATACCCTGGGTATTGCATCAGCCAGCTACATGTTCAAAAATGGTTGTACATATTCAAGCATTTTAACATATTTCTTCCTTCCTCAGGCCTTTTCAGAGCATGTGCAGTAGTCCCAGTAGTGGTAATTTGTTACTTTCCAATATATTCAACAGGTTTCTATTTCTTTATTGATTTAATGTTAGTATTACAATAACTCTTCACCAGCACTGGTATCACAACAAAACATTCACATTAAAATAACTCTAAATTTTAGTAAAACTTCTCTTACAAAAGCCAGCATTGTGGTACACATACTTTACATTCCAACAATTCATCCCCGCTGCTCCCCGATCCCGCCCCGCAGCGCCCCCTGCAGCCGCGGGGGAATCACCGCCCCGCCGGGAGCCAGCAGCGCCCCTGCTGGCCGTGCCCGGAACTGCACCAGGGGAAAGGGCCCGCGGCCCAGAGGAGCCGGGCCCGGGTTCTGCTCTGGCTGTGCTAATGCTGCAGTTGTTGTTGGTTTGTTTGTTTTATTACACATATTAGTAAAGAACTGCTATTCCTAGTCTCATATCCTTGCATGGGAGCCCCTTAATTTAAAAATTATAATCAGAGGGAGGGGGTTTACATTTTCAATTCCAAGGGAGGCTCATGCCTTCCTTAGGAGATGCCTGTTTCAAACTAAGACACAGGCTTCAAACAATTAAGACATATTAATTTGCCAAGAATAAATACAGTAGCAACATTTTATTTCAATTATCAGAATTTCTTCCAAGAGCTCCCTTGTAAGATGTCTCATGGCCATTACAATCCAGTCATTGACTTCAATAAATCAGAGGCAAATACTTTTAACAGAGAATGTCAACACAGACCAGAAAATTAATAAAAAATCATTGACGTTTTGCACTGTCTCCTGCCTGTCACCTGGTAAATATTTAAGAGTGACCCTTTTCTTTATTTGGACTTTAATTTGAAGGATTAGCCATAATGAATGGCAATAATCTTTTCCCAACCTCTAATAGGCACAGGTACGTGAACATGAGACTATCAATAACTCGACTCTGCTCTTCAAACTGGGAAGTCACCTTGTGTAACAAAAAGAGCTCGTGGCACTTGTAGAAATCTGCATTTTCATGGACAAACTTATTTCTGTTTGACTCAAAGGGAGAGCTTTTTCACAATCATTAGGCAAGGCTTAGGGTGCAGGGATGAATATTGGAACAACACAAGTGCCTCCTACCTTCTCATCCCAATTTATTTCTTCAAATTTCAAAAAGCTGTTGTTTTAGATTTTCATGTATGAGGAGTATGTTATGCACAGTATAAATCTTTAGAACCAATGTTAATTAAGATGTAAAATTATATCTGCATAATTTGCACATTAAAACAATCTTAAATTTGTCTTATAGAAATGTGGATGAAACCAAATATGTCTAAAATGAAATTATATGTAGATTGCTTCTTTTCTTAATTGTTTAGTCTGTTTACCCTCTGCTCTCACACCTGAATCCCTAAAACAGAACATAAATCTTGATAACATTGGACATGAGCTAGTTTGAAAATTTCCATTCCATGTGGAACTGTTAATCTGAAAATAAAATTTAAATAGTCCTAAATAAGTTTATTCCAGCTATGCTGGGACTTTATCATATAGAATGGGTTTTTTTTTTAAATAGACACTGCTATAAATTAGTGCAACTGTGGAAAGAAGTTGCTATGAGAAACTACATAATGGATGATTACTTACAATAAGAAACCAGACTTAATCTGAAACATTCATTATTGCCTACATTTAAAAAGTATATGAAAACAAACTCAAATGGTAAAAACACAAGAAAATCGTGTCTTCACAAGAAAACAGGAGTAGTGTCCATTCATTCTTTACAAAAAGAACAGTTTGCATTCTTCCACTTATGTAATTTTAAACAGTAATATAAAAATATATTAGAGAAATTATGTCTTGTTTATTATTATTTTTTTGATAAGTTGGATTTTTTTCACCCTTATTTCATGGTATAAAATTTTTAATTACTTTTTTAGACAAATTTTTCATTCTCTACTGGAAAGAAAGAATGCCCAAGTGGTTATAATAGCAATCAAGATAGGCATTTATATTATGCTCTCAGTTGGACTGAAGTGATTTTATTCAAGCACAATAATTTTCAGATTCCAGCTCTTACCTCTCTGCATGTTGCCTTGAAAATTAACTGCACTTATGCAGTACTTTTACAGGCAAAAATCCTGTAGTTTCTGTAGCACAGGAGTGTTTGTCCCAGAAGGGGACTAGCAATCCTAGTGACTAGTCACACTGCACCGCTGTGTGCTGCATTCTTCACAGAACCTACACTTGTCAGAGATAAACATCAGAGCAACAGTAAAACATTTCACCACACTGTCCAAGAGCTTCTGACACATCTTTACTGTGACTATACAAGAACTGAGAGAGGTCAGATTTCTCAAGCTGAGAGAACAGCAGGCAGCCAGGCGTGAGTACCCTGTAAAGGTTTTCCAGCCAGTTACAAGCTTTAAAATTAACAGGTGTATTATTTTTTCCCCCAAAATTTATTTATTGTATTTAAATCTGATCCATACAAATACAAAATATTTTATCATGGACTTAGCACAAGAAATGTCTTAGGTACACAACCACTCATGATAGCATCTGATCATCTAATTATGATACGCACTTAAGTCAGTTTCATCAATAGCAAACTCTGGTGAGAATGTTTTTAATGTCTGATGATAAAGTGTTGTATAAAGCTTGATGTATTCTTTCCCATGATAGATATGCTATCTATGCTCTAATATTTTTTTCACATGCTACATTAAAATCCCATTTCTTTATTAATCAATTTATTGATGCATTAGATTTAAGTTTCTTGCTGTCCACATTCTAATTTATATCAAATTTCTTAACATAAAATTGCAGAACAATTTTCCAAAAGGGACTTAAAACAAGGGACAGTGCCTTCTATACCATGAAAAACATTTTCATTGTTTTAGTCTGCTAACTTGTTATTCAAAAAGCATATTATATCTGGATAGGATTCTATTCCATATGAAAGTTTCAGAATAAAATAAATTAAAACCAAGAGAAAAGAAAAAAAAAGTAAGTTGCTAGTAAGAGTACATTCTTTCATGTACAGGAGTGGCAGCATCCACAACAGTGGCAGCTGAGTTAAGTCCAGAGGTGATGCTGGATCTGTAATCTGTACAGGGGAATTCTTGAACTGAGAGATACCCAATCAGCTGTTCAAAGCCATATGAGGACACAGAAGTGCTTGCAAGCAAATCAGGCATGGAGAGTGTATTGTCAACAACACCCTGCAGGAGATTTAAACAACTCTGGGGAGCAAAACCAGGCCAAACCTCAGCAAACAAGGTGGGCAAACAGGACATGGCACGTCACAAGGACATGGTGCAGCATTTTGCAAGGCAGTTCATGCAGGGACCTTGTAAAAGTAGGGCACACTGCTCCACCTGGCATCTGAGGAAAGTGTGAGGAGTCATCACCTACCCAACTAGAACACGAATAATGATTCTTTCCACTTGGTCAAAAGTCACCACCAGGTAGAACACAGCAACCCAGATGGATCTGCCAAATCAACATGGAGCTGTCCTGGTCTCAGAGTGCAGTGAGTGCAGAGGTTGTCACTGATGCTAGAGGATAGTGAAGACAATTTCTGTTTTGGTGCAAGCAGGTGAACGACCTACTCAGCTTGGGGTCAGCACTCAGAAGGGTCAAGCAGATCAGGAGATGTGAGAGAGGTGTTCCACTGAACTGTAGTGGGCCTGGCCTTTTGAAGGACCTCCAACAACAGGTGGAGCTGCAGGAAGCAGTAAAAAGACAAAGATACCACGGAGGCTGAGAGGGAAAGCTGGCTCCAAGCCCAGTAGTAGGGGAAAACTAAGGAAAAGCCAGTAATTTATCTCCTGGAACACATGGAAAGAGAGGAAAGCATTAACACTGGTCACTGAGAAGAAATGGGGTGAAAAAATCCCAATAAAACAACAAAAGGAAGAGGAAATTATTTAATTAGAGGAAAAGACATTAAAAAAAAAATTGACATTTCCACTAAACTGAGCATTTCCACTAAGCTGGACATCCCCACCAAGAACTACATCACAGGTCTGCAGGCTAATGAGACAACATCCTTCACACTGTAAGAACAGCCAGAGAAAACTGCAGCAGTCCAATCTTCTCCACAAATGAAGAAATTAACAACTAGTTCAAACAAGTAAAGGCAGTGGATGATAGTTGTGGGTGCCTCTGCTTTAAGAGGCACAGAGGCAATTGTCTATTAGCCTGGCACACTTGAAAGAAAACTGTGCTACCTTCCAGGAACTCAGATCAGGGATATTACTGAGAAGTTGTTAAGATTAGTAAAATGCACTGATTGTTACCCACTATTGGTTTTCCATGTGGGCACAGAGAATACAGCTAATAGCAATCTGAGGAGCACTGAGACTACAGAGCCCTGGAAGATGTGGAAAAGGGTTCTGGGGGTCAAGTGGTCCTTTTGTCAGCCCTCAGGTCGAAGGAGAGGAAATGACCAGTTGAATCTGACAGGACAAGAGACAGAATAATGGTGGTAGTCAAGCTTTCAGTCACTCAGAAAATGGAGCTTTGGCAAGTCTGGTTTACTGCAGGCTGAGAGGCTTCATCAGAAAAAGAAGGGGAAAAGTATATTGGTCAGGGATTTCCCAGACTATTCAAGGGAGCTTTAAACTAGATTTGTAGGTGAAGGGAGGCACCTATCCGTTCCAATCCTATGAGCTGGATGCCTGTAATTAGAGGCCAGAACTGTACAAATGCATTCCAGATACTCCAGCCAGTGAGTAATTTTTATTCAGGGCCTGGCTCAGACGCCTCTACACAAACACATGTAGTATGGGGAAAATACAAAAGCAGCTAGAGCTGTACACTCACCTACACAGACATAGGGTGGTGAAATTCGAGATCATAAGTGCTGTGAGGAGGGCATGCAACAAGCTCCCTAGCCCAGACTTCAGGACAGCATATTTTGGCCTCCTCATGGACCCCCTCAGTAGAGTCCTACAGGATAGAGCCCTACAAGACAGAGGGGCCCATGAACACCATCTGATATTCAAGGATTACCTCCTCCAGGGCTCAAGAGCAATGCATCCCAAGAAGAATGAGATGAGGCAAAAATATCAAGAGACCTCACAGATGTCTAAGAAGCTTCTGAGAAAACTCAGAGCAATATAAAAGAAGCTTTCAGAAGAAGTTAATTTCTTTAGCCATGGAAGAAAGGAAGGACAAAAAGCCCAACATACAACAACCATCTTTTTTTTTTTTTTTTTTTCAAAGTAATTTCATTTTTTCCAATTACTTTTGAATTCAGGATCTCTATGACTTCCCAAGAAACACCAAATGGAGTTTTTAACTGGAAGCTAATACTATAAAAACAGATTTTGTCTGCTTGCACATGGATATCTAGAAGAAAATAATTTTGTCAAACGGATGAGGACAGAATTAAATGAAAATATGTATTTCAGGAGAGTCTTTACATTTGATGAATTTAATTTGCTGACCTGAAACATGCCCTGGATCTTTATCTTGGTCAGTGAAAGTTTCTTAGGGTCTTCAGGGATGGTTTTGCATTGATCATTTTCAGTGGTAGTCACTGGCAGAAGAGAAGGAAAATACGGTCATATTTCTCTATTCTATAAACAGCATAGAAGAAAATGTATCTTTTGCAGACATGTCTGAAAAGCTGGACTTATTTGACTTAGGACTTAGCTGCCTTAGTTGGACTTTGCAAGTTAAGTTAACATTAAAAACATCTATGTATCTCTCTGTCTACATGTAGAATATATAAAAATACAATTCAAAGAAAAAAAAGAAAAGCAAGAATTTTATTTTGTTTTTTGGTACATAGAGTGAAGAAAAACAGTGGATATTTTTTTCTCTTTCCACAATTCACAAATTAGCTTTATTTGTGTAGCTTTATCGCAAATTGTTTCAGCCAGTCTCAACTATGGTAGCAGTTTAGCAAAGATAAGTATTTAATACTAATAATTTATTCTCTAATTAATTTCTTAAGTTAACTTTTGAGAAAGGCTTGCTTCTACATAACACTTTAGAAACTACTCTCAACTGCCAGAAGCAACTCTGCTCCTTAATTTTGGTTTACATTACTTACAAATGGAAAGGTTGAAGGCTTCAAATATATTCCTGTTTAGTAAGTTTAATAGTGAACCCCAGGGTTTTCTAATTAATGAATTCCACAGGGCTTGTGAGCACAGGATGCTTTTTTGGTTGATATTATATGTCTAAAATATGAGAAATGTGTATGTTCTTTCCTAAAAGAGCATATGAGCACAGCGCTTTTAGATGATATCTGCCTGCTAAGGTATTTCACATAGTTTTTTTCCTCTTCTCAGTATCATCTTCCTTGGAAGTATTATGTAGCACTATGCAGACTGGTAAGTATTTTCTGTCACAATATAGAGCATTTGGTTAATAAAGGGAGATGGAGATGAGACCTCCAGCATGTCTAATAGTAGACACCAACCATACTCAAATCAGCATAGATTTAGAATACAAATGGAATGCTTTCTGTCCCCATTTTTCTTAAAAGAAAAGCAAAAAAAAAAAAAAAATCCCAAACAAATAAGCAAATCCCAACACTGAATTTACAACACCTTTTGGGAAGATTTTCAGTTAGCCTCAGCAATTTTTAGCTCAGAATGACAAATCTTCCCATACTTCAGCTTTATATTTGCTTTCACCTGTTCCTTGTGGTCGAGCAACTCTCCATTGTGATTTGCATCGTGTCTAATAGTATCCCTTTCAAGAGTATAAGACACCTCATCCTCTGTAATACACATAGAAAAACCCAGTTAAAGGTAAGAGTAAGAAACAGGGAGAGTTTGTGTGTTTCTCTCTTCTTTCTTCCTTCTCACAGAAGGAAGGACTAAAGTTTTCACTTATTCTCAATACCTCTGTCACGGTGTGACTAAAGAGTTTGCCAATTTTAAATATTTAATTTTCTTTAGAGATAGGATTTAGGAGTAAAGACAATGCAGGCTCAAAATTTAAAAAGAAGGTACAAGAAGAAATTTATTAATAACACAAGAAATAATTATTGAGAATAAGATTCCTAAATTATTCCCTCCTCCCTTCACTCCACATTTCTTACCAACCACATACAGAGAAGACTTCAGTCAGTTATCCACTCAAACAATCATTTCAGTTCATCTGAGAGAGAAAAGTTCCTTTTTCTGCTTTAGACTTAGGGGGTGTGTTCACCTTCACAGTCTGCATTAGCTGGGGACATGCAGAACTAAGAATTTTCCTCTCATTTCCACAGTCTTTCCAGAACTGTATTATGGGTTACGATGCACACATAGTGTAGTACTTTTAAAGGCAGGCTGATGAAAAACAAAATCCTCTTCATCATCTTCCCTATCAAATGTCTCTGTTCATATTCCAGTCCCAAAACAGAGAGCTCAATTTCCCGAGGCAAGGAAAGTCTTCAACTCAAGCACCCATCTTCCCCAAGTATATTTCACAGTCTAAAGGAATTTTAGTGAAGTCATAATCCCCTCATAGCCCCACAAAAAAAAGGTTTTCAGTTACTTATCAGTCACATCTTTTCATCTCTTCCCATCAGGAACTTTATCTTCATTCCGCCGACCTCTGTGGACTCCATGATTTATTCCTTCTCAGTAAGGGGGTTCAAGAGATCGAGAATCTTATCCAGGCATTAAGAAGTTAAAATTATATCCAGATCGTGAAGAGGAAAGCATGTGGCCGGTGCTGGAGGCCATGCGGTCCGTGCCGGGGGTCCATGTGGCCAGTGCTGGATCCATGTGGCCGGTGCCGGGGGGTCCATGCGGCCCTGCTGAGCCAAGCCGGGGCCAGACTAAGGGCTCCTCGCAGATCCAATGCCAGGCTGGGATGTCGGGCTGGGCCCCAGACCGAGCCTGGAGCTGGGCCGGGGCCCCGGCCAGGGACCTCCGCTCCTCCGGAGGCTGGATACTGAACGACCCCCCCTGAACTTTATCCGCTGTGATTGGTGAAAGCGAAATAACTTTTCATTGGTTTCCCGAGTTGTCCATCACCAAGTCAGCTCTCTGATTGGTGCCAGCAGCCCACAGGAGAAGCCCCGGGAGACAGGACAGCCCCCTCCATTCCCAGGCCACATGGATCTTTCCCTGAGGGGAAGCCAACCCTCTGCCCAACAGAAAACAACACACCTTCGTAGATTTTGTGATGTATTTCAATTTGAGTTTACATCTGTATTCCATTAAATGTAAAGCTACTGGAAAAGAATTACCTTCCTGGCTTGTTGGTTACTGTCTCCACTACAGTTGCATATGTAATAGGGACAGGAACAAGTTTGATCTATAAACATCTCTTTTTTTGCAGGAATTTTAATTTGCATGGAAAATAACATACTTTTACTTCTGGCTAAACAGAGTTATTATAAACAAGCCATTTATTTCTGTTTCAGCATTTACTTGTTACTTTTAAGAATTATTTTTAATTTTTCAGAGCTATATGATCACTATGAATGCAAAGGTTCTTCAATTCTAACTCAGAAATGTTATCTCTTGTCTTTCCCTCCTCTCTTCAACTGAGAGAACAGTAGAAATTCTGAGCTTGATATCTTTTGTCATTGTCTGTACAGGCAACTTCCAGATGAAGAAGAATAAAAAGAAGTTTTGGTTGTTTTTTTTTAACTTGAGCGTTAGTGTTTTGCCCATATGTTTAAGGATTACCAGATTTGTAGAATACAAGGAAAAGTAGCCCTAATACCTGCTTGTGAGAGAGAATATATGTATAGAATCACCTTCTGTTAACAACATTACTGTTCTTAGAGTTTGTACTTTATTTTCCTCCAAGCAGAATCCAGTCCTCATACGCAAAGTCAGACATTGCTCCTAAATACTCAGGGAATGGAAATTATTTCCAATAAAAATCAAACCTTTACATAAATGCAGAGTCTTTTTGACCTCAATTAAATAACAAAAGGATTGTGTAATAGAGAAATAAGATTGAAAGGCACAGAAGGCCTAGGATTTCTTGTTAGGATTTTTTGCACATTTAGATCTTTTACTTTACATTAGTTGACAAATTAGTAATTTTACCTGTTCTGACCATCCTTCTGAAATAATCCAAGTCAGCTATATGCTGCAAAATCCATACAAGAGGACCACTTCTTATTTAATAGAGTAAAAAAAGTTGCTAATATCAACATCAGTAAAGCAAATGTACTTAAGAAAAATAATCAGTAGATTTTTTGGTTTTTAGTACTTAAACTCATAGAACAGTCAAACCAGCTCCTTGCTTTTAGAAAATAATTCTTCCCATTTCATATTGTTTGCATGCTATATCATCCAGAAAAAATATGTTAAAAATCCACTTATTGCTGCACTAAAATATAATACCATGGTTAAGTTGCTTTCTTGATGGCTTTTTTGCAAGATAAAACACTATTTCAATACTCTCCTTCTCATTAACTCATTAATTAAACATGACTTCTACAGAAGCATATAAGGAGCTCTTTTTCATTATTTTCAAAGTATCAATCATTTAACGCATATGTGGAAAAAGGATAAAACATCTACTTAAAATTACTTCTTTGTACAACTTATTTATTAGTTGCCTTTTGTCACTGCTTTTCAGTAGTGAATTTCCTCCTATTTTTTGACACATTTGTTAAGCTTTCAAACTGTCATTAATAAACGATAATTCTTTTGCTACGTTCTTTGCAGGTCTATGATACAAAAACAAAGTATTCATATTTTTATGTGAATTTATGTAATATATTGCTTTTTCACTGGAAAACTGTTCATTCTTTAAATGGTACTGAAGACAGCATCATTCAGTTAATTTAATTTAGCAATTTACATTAGTAAACCTCTTAGGATATAAATAAAGAAATATGGGCACAGTATCTTTAACTACATTTTCTCCCAAGATAGAAAATGCAAAAAATGCTAACTAAAAGGCGCAATGAACACCTGTTAAATGACACCTTAAAGGATCTTGAAACATCCAAACCATTTCAGACTTCTGGTAGACCAATATTAAAGATGAAGGAACTGTCTGCCTTGATGTCACTGCATTATATGGATGGCATTAAAACATAAATATCTATGAATTAAATTGAGAAATTGTCAGCTTTGTATTATCTAGAATCTAAGTAACTGGATTTGCAAAAATTTTTTTTTCATTAAGTAATAGCATGGATTTATTTTATTTTGGTAATATGTGACTGCATTTTTAAAAATTTTATGTTGCATAACACTTTGTTAACACAACACCCTAGATTCTCTGCAGTCAATTTTATACACATTTTTTGGTTTTTATTCAAGTTGCCTCAATGGTAATTGCAAAATTCAGCTGGATAATTACGATACATGTTAAACTTCTTCTAATAAGTATTTCTATTAAAATTTTTATAACTGAGGAAAGAAAATTACCTGCAAGAAAATTGGCAGGCATGACATATATATTTGCTAAATATATATTTATATGTAAAAATTTCAGCCTGTAATGTTCTATTACCTTCATGGGTTTTTTCCTTTTTGCCCTTCTCATGTAGGTCATACAAGTTCATAATCACTTAAATTTTTTTTCTTGATAAGTAAGTGATAATTATGTTATTAAAGATTCTCATTACCCTAATTTCCTCATTTTTATTACCCAACAAATTTAGCATTGATTTTCCTAGTTCATTTGAATGCTTCATTTAGATTCTGGTATGAAGCTACATATCAACCCTTGCATTCCACCGACCCCCCCACCCCACCCCTTTTCTTTCAGATGAGAAACAATCTGGTAACTGAAATTTCATGATAAATTTTTTTAAATTGTTTTTATTTTTTTTCTTTTATTTTTTTCTTCCAGAAACACAATCTATGAGAATTTCTTTCCAATAACATCTCATATCTTGAAACCAGATTTAAACACTTGTAAGCAAAGTAGCTGGAAGGGTAAGGAAAGCCAAAACTTCTAACGGATTTCTATGAAAAATTTTTACTTGCTCCATTTCAAAATATTGATCATGTGTAGGAAAATACAGTGAGAAACCCCATATTTACAAATTCATTAATCCTGGGAGCAATCAAATAAAGAATAGAAGACAAAAAACTGTTTTGTTTTTTTTTTTTAAATATGGTGTCTTCTTAAACAAACAGAGAAAATTGGGAATATGAAAGCTGTATTTTAACATCTATGTTGAAAGCAGTTCTCCAGCTCTGATATGTGTACCACTCAGGCCACATAAGCTTTACTGATGTATTGGTGATTGAGATTTGCTGGGCATAAAAAAATAAAAATCATTTGTAGTATTCTTGTAAAATTGATCTGAAATGGGGAGAAAATGAAATTTTAAAGCTAAAATTGCTAAAGCCAATTTGAGGGGTACTCGAAAGAACTGATAGAAATATAGAAAATATAGAAAAATAATTATTTTATAGGAAAATAACTGATATAATGGGATGTACATACATTTTGGAAAGAATAAGAATTTCTCATAATAGTATCTAAAATCATATTTATTGATGAATTATATTTATTTATATTTTGTTCTAGGGCCACTGCGTATTTTGCACCCCTGCAATTTTCTCTCTTAAGTTCAACATCTACTCAAGTAACTTATAATGTGCATTAGTGTAATTTTAGAGTAGAATTAGTGTAATTTTATTTATGCTATCATAAGTGCTGGTGTAGAGGGCTAAAATTGGTCCAGCTTCTCAGACATATATTACCTTCAATATTGGTTTTAATCAAAGTGTTATACCTGAATATCTAAATAACTTAGACTGTCTGAGTTGAAAAAGAGAAAGATGAAGACAACATATATGTTCAATTTATGGGTTTTTTGTTGGGGTTTTGTTCTTGTTGTTTCTTGGGTTGTTTTGGTTTTTGTTTTCTTTTGTTTTATTTTGTTTTGTTTTGTTTTGCTGTAAGATTCCTAGTATTTTGGTGTGGCTGACCAGTTCAGTTACAATCTGGACAGTGAAAATTTTTGATCAGTCTTAGGTGATAATCAAGACAACCCATGTATGTAAATTCAATTTATAGAGCTTGGGAAAATTACTTCAAGCTGCAGGGTTTAAGTTACCTAACAAGATTAACTTAATTACTGACAAGCACAGAATGAAGTCATACAGAGGTCAGAAAATTTCAAAATTACATGCAAAAACTAGCTGGCATGTTGCATTATTGAGGGTATGTTTTATTCCTAATATTTTTGAGGTTTTATGTATCAGATATCAGAGGGAAAAACAGAGGAAAAGAAAGGTCAGCATGGACACACTGAATTAAGTGCACTTCTGAGAATGGCTGAGGAATGGTGCTGTGATACATGAGGTTCACAACTGTTTTTTCTAGCCCTTCAATGGCAATTATTGTAGGCAAACAAAACCTTTCATTTTCGGAGCTGCCCTATAAGAGCTGCTGAATATATTACAGATAACATCAGATGCTTTTAGTTTAAGGAGATAAAACACAATTTCAAGTATGTACTATAGTGCAAGAGATTATCAGCATAGTGTAGGCACATGTTGTCTTGTAATAAGTAGAGTTAATATATGCTTGGGAGTTTTCTGCAATATATTATACCATTGCACTATACTGTTAGTACGTATTTCACTTTAAAGAAGGTACTAAAATTCACAGTTGAATTTACATCAATGTCTTGTGTCATATAAACATACTGAAAGCTTTGCACAAAAAAAAGTCCATGTATTCAGGAAGAAATTAAAACAGGAAAAGCATTTGACAAAATGTACAACTCATAATATCACTGAAATAACCTATCATTTTTATTTATATATGTTATAAACTTCTCTATATGCAAATAGCAGGTCCAGCAGGGTACCTTCCTTGTTTGATTATCCCATCAGCTGGGTCAGGAGGTTATGTCCTGCACTCTTCAGGAATCTCCTGGACACATTCCTCTCTACAATGCTGTATGTCCAGCAGATATATGGTAAGCAAGAAAAATGAAAAAGGGCTAGCAATGTGAGACTTCTCCTGGCTTCTTATAGGATATTTATTCTGCTTCTGCATCCTGGCTGGGTGATCCTTGGAAGGATCTCACCAGGATATCTGCCCTGTTGGTCTTCCCCTTGATTCTTACTCATAAACACCCAGCCCTCTTATCAACATCACTAGGCTTGAGACAGTCAAGAATCCCTAATGTACAGGGTTACCCCAGCAACTCTCCTTCCTTATCTATCCCTTCTGAAGAATTTACAGTCATCCAGTGTAACAACCCAGGTGTGTCATCACACCAACCCTCTGTGATGGCAACTGGGTCACAATTTTCTTGCTGCATCATGACTTTCTGTATCTCCTGTTTGTTCTTCCTGTTGCATGCATTTGTGTAGAGGCCCATCAGCTGTGTTACAAATCCTGCTGCCTTTTCAGAGAGAGAAGATCTAGTTCCTGCATGGCAATTCTCAGGATTTTCCATTGATTCCACATGAACAAACCTTGCACCCTTGCATCCTTGCCTCTACTTGAATCATCATCCCCTATCTCTATTATTATTTCAGCAGATTAAAGGCTTTTCTAATACACTGTCCCTCAAAGAGCATTGTGCTATCCTAAGCGTTTTTTCCGGTGATTCTGATTTTATCCCTTTCCCCTTTCACATTGAGTTTAAAGTTCTCTCAAGGAAATCTGCTATCCCCTGCTTAAGGATCCTTTTTCCCTTTTGAGACAGGTGCATATCATCTATTGCCAGCAGGCTCCATGACATGCAAAGACACTTGTGATCAAAAACCTCACAGTTATTCTCGTGTTACAGGCTTGGAGAGAGATATTCATCTGTAAGGTTCTCCTGTTTCTATCCCCATCATTCCCTGCAACTTGCAGGATAAAGAAGATCGCTACTTGTGCTTCAGATCCCTCAAGCAGTCATCTCACAGCCCTGAGGTACAGCTTGATTGACCTTCTTGTTTGGTCTTCATGGCTGACGATCTGAAAAACCTACAGTGAAAAATAATCAGAGCAGGCCATAGAGTTTGTGGATAATGTCTCTAACACAGACCCCAGGGAGACAGCAGGCTTCCCTATGGATTTTGAGCTCACTACTCCTCTCAGAAAAGAGACAACAAAGAAATCTGCCCTTGTCTTTTTCTTAACTGAGGCAGCCATAATGTACAGGGTAACATCTCAGTGGTGCACAAGCTTGCATGTGGATTAATCTAATGGATATTAGCAAGATAGAATTATTAAGGTCAGAATTTCTAATAGTGGATGTCTGTAGGCTAAATGATATCTAATTAAATTGTTACAGGCTATTGTATTAAATGATAATTGAATTCCCAGAACGTTTCTCACAATTATAATGTATTAACATGAATACGGTTGTGTCGTTAATGGCTTGCTTATCTTTTTCATTTTTTTTTCTCTTGCTTTATTACTTTGCATCTAGATTTTCTTATATTCTCAATTAATGTCTATAAATCCTCCATAACTGACTTATGTTGTAGAACAGAGATTCATGGAATCATGGCTTGGCCTCTGTTGCTAAATTTGAACATTTTTTAGCTTTATTGGAACAGAAAAAAAGGAAAGTACATACATTTGTAAAATGCACGTAGATTTTATGCCTCCTTAAATACATCACAGGGGTACATAAAAGACACAGGTAGACTAATTCAGTTGCACATTAGTTGCTCCACTTCAGAAAATGACAAATTTCTCTGACACAGGGTAGTTGCATTGCCTAGCAAACAATTCATCTTAGCTATAGAGAAATTCTATATTCAAAACACAGAGCAAGCTCTTTTTGCTGAATGGTAGCTGAAATACCAATCTACTTCCCAAAGCCAAAACTGACTTTCTAGGCAAATTAAGGATTCTGTAGAATTTAAGGTTCAGAGGATTTCATGGGTATTTTTGCCATTATCCTATGCAAACAATTAATTCAATTGATTCAAGCGATGAAAAATTATGGATGCTTTTCCAGTTCTAACACTACCTTGTACAGACAAGTCAATTTTCTTTTTGAGCTGGTTTTCTTAACCCTCAATGTTTCTATAGGCTTTGTATCATTATTTGCTTATAAGTGGATATCAAGACAGCTACAAACTATCAGTATTTTAATGGTTACTTAGCTAATTCTTTTTAATCCTATGTAATTCAAAATTTGCAAGAATAATCTCAGCTCAAAGTGGCAAATCTAGAGTCCTTTTTTCACTAATTGTAATATTTGTATATATTTATTTACATCAGTGATCCACAGTCTTTCTAGCAGGGCAGTAAAAACAAAATGAAAATGAGCTTGTCAGAAATATAGCATACAAAGTTGTAGTACAAAAAGATTGATTTTCTACCAGTAAGCACCAGAACAAGAAGCCTTGCAGCAGCTACTTTTTTTTCAAGTTCTGCAGTTTTTCAGGTTATCTTTTTTCTTTTTTTGGTGGTGGGGGGGAATATTCACTGTCCTTTCTCTATCTCATTTGTCATAATGTGATCATATACACTTCATGGGGTATTTCTAAGTTAATTATCGAGATTTATTTTCAAGTAACTAGGATTTCTCTGGTCATTTACTCATTCTCAAACAAGGGCTTCTCACTTCCACATCACTCCTCATCAAAAGAGTCATACAAGCATTTAGCTGGAAAAGACCACTGGGATGGAGTCTAGCCTTAGGCTAATCAGAACCATGACAACTGGACCATAGTACTGTCTGTCATGTCCAGTTGTGCCTTGTACACCTTCAGCGATGGTGACTCAATCATCCCCCTGGGCAGCCCATTTCAAAGTTTAATACTCTCTGTGAACAAATTCCTCCTACATGAATTTCCCCAGCAACCTGAGGCCATGTCCTCTCATGCCTGGGAGAAGAGTCCAACTCCTGCCTTGATACAGCCTCCTTTCAGGTGACTGTGGAGAGCAGTAACATCACTTCCAAGTACCTTTTTCTCCAGGCTAAAATACTCCCAGCATAGACATCCTTCATACATTGTCTATACTCTCCACCAGCTCTGTTGCCCTTCTCTGGATTTGCTCCAGCACCTCAGTGTCTTTTCTGAGTTGAGAGGCACAGAACTGAACACAGAATTCAAGGTGTGGCCTCATCAGTGATGAGTATGCAGGGACAATCACTGCCTTGCTCCTGATGGTCACACTGTTTCTAATAAAGGCTGGATGTCATTGGTATTCTTGGACACCTGGGAACAGCTGTCTCTTGTTCAGCCACTGTTCACCCTCACACCCTTTTCCACTGAGCCTCTTTCCAGACACCCTATCCAGAACCTCTAACACTGCATGGGGTTGTTGTGACCTCTGTATTGGACTCAGCACTCTACCTTGTTGAACCAGCCCATTGCTCCAGCCTGCCCAGATTCCTTTGCAGAGCCTTCCTACTTCCCAGAAGTTCAACACTGCCACCCAGTTTGATGCTATCCACATTCCCCTCATCTACATCATCAATAAAGTTATTAGATGTGACTGACAACTCTAAACCTTGGAAATCACCACTAATGAATGGTTGCTACTGGATGCAGCTCCATTCACCACCACTCTCTAGCAATTAAGCCAGTGTTTAACACAGAAAAAGAGCATCTGTCCAAGCCATGGGCTGCCAGTTTTTCCAGGAGAGTGCTGTGGGATACAGTATCAAAAGCTTTGCTGAAGTCCAAGTAAACAATCTCCACAGCCTTTCCCTCATCTAATAAGGAGGTCACGTAGTCATAAATGCAGATCAGGTTGGCCAGGCAGGACTTGCCTTCCCTAATCCCCTGCTGGCTAGGCCTGATCCCCTGGCTGTCCTGTCTGGGCTGTGTGATGTCACTCAAGGGGATCTGCTCCATCACCTTCCCTGGCACTGGGGTCAGGCTGACAGACCTGTAGCTCCACCATTCTTGTAGCCAACATTCTTCTGGCCAACCTTCAGACATCTGAGAACTGCCTGTTGAACCAGGACTAATGATAAATGAGGGAGAGTGGCTTGGCGAGCTCCTTCACCAGTTCCCTCAGACCTTGGCTGGGTCCCAACTGCCCCACAGACTTGTGCTGGTCTAAGTGACACAGCAGGTCACTAATTATTTCCTCCTGGATTGCAAGGGGCCTACTGTGCTCCCTGTCCCTGTGTACCACCTCAGGGGCCCTGAGGATAACAGGGCTTTCTATATAAGACTGAGTCAAAGAACGTATTGAATACTTCATCCTTTTCTTCATCCCTGGTGACCAAATTCTTTGATGGATCCAATAAAGGATGGAGATTTCCCTTGTCCCTCCTTTTCAATAAAACACATTATTGTCTTTCACAGTTGTGCCTAGGTGGAGTTGTAGCTAACTTTTGCCTTTTTAGATAAAAATTGATCACACTATGCAAGGATAAAATAGGGAAAAATTCAGATAATTGGTTGTCTATGTGATGAAGAAGAAATAATGTGAGAAAAAAACCAAGCAACTTATCTTAGATAATATGTGGATGAATTCTGACCCAGAGTGTGAAATAGTCATGGGAATTCTATATGCAATGAAGGGGTCAGGGGAAATTTTTAGAGGATTTGTTTACTTTTTGCTGAGTTTTTAGTAGAAGGCTCACTGTGGGTAGATTCCTGAATGCAAATTCACAACCCATAGCTAACTCTTCATTCAGTTAGGCAAATTTCAGATCATGTCATTATTAAAGATCAAGGTGCCATGATATGCAGGCATTTTCTTTTTTTTCTTTTTTTTTTTTTTTTTTTTTAATGCGAATTGTCAGACTGCATATTTTAACAAATTAGTGATATATGATCAGTAGGTGTTCCTGGGGTCTGCTTGTGACAAATAACCTGATGAAAGATAAACATAAAGTAAAATTGGTATGATTTCTCTAAGGAAGGCTTTTTCCACATGGAAATTTATTTCAGAATAAAATTGTAATTTTTGCTAGAAATAGTTATTCTGCAAGAGGCAGAAGTCCCAAGTGCTTTTCATCTTCATACTCATTCTGTATGGTCTGACATTAGAGCATTATCACAAGGACTTGCACATGTATATGGTGTGTACTCATTTTACATAGCGTAACATGAAAATTATGCTGAAGTGAGGAATAGAAAATGGCAGCAAACCACAGTGGATTTCTGTCTGCACATCTGCTGTGTGAAAAAGTCCTCTGACTATTTATAAATCTATTTTGATGTGGCTTTCTGTCAGTTACATATCTGCAAATGATGATGGACTTTTTTGCAGAAGAATGAATTTTGGATTTCCAGAAAGCAAAAGCGATGAACTCCATCTCTGCTGCTGTTACTTCAGAGTTGATGGACTCAGCAGAAAGATAGGGAGTGTGGGAAGGAGGGACTGCATGCCAGAGTAAATATGCAAAAACTTGAATTCAAAGAAATAAAGGACAGTCTCTGTCTAATTGACTGTCTCAAAAATTAACAGACAGTGGTTCCATAGTACATGAACAAAAAAAGAAAAAGACAACAGTACAAAAGTAAAGTTAAATAGGAAGCATGAATATTTTCAATAGTGTCTCCAATGAACTGTACCTCTACTTGACCCATGTGCAAGTAGGTTTGTTAGAAACCATGCTTCTCCCAAGTGATTGTAGTAGTAGCAACAATTGTAGATTGTAGAAGACAGCATCCCAAATCAATTCCTAGAGAAAGAATTTCCATATACCATGGGAGACATATTTGTCATTTACGTGAGGTATCTTTTCTGCTTTTCACATTTTCCCAGATGCTACTACTATGCCTGGTCTGTGATTAAACCTTTACAGGATTACAGGTAGGTAAATTAGAAAGTAAAATAAACACTGTGATTTTCTCATATTCATTCTGGAGGAAAGGCTTTTTTCATTAAGTATATGATGAAAATTATTTTATGTATCTGTATGTATACATGTGTAGACACAGAAGTGAATATACTTATGCATATTTAATATGTGTTGTTTTGTGTGGATCTTCTAAAAAGGGGTTAAATCATAACATTTATTTGATTGCTCATGTCCACAGTTATGTGAAAAAACCTGTCAAGTGCTTTTCAAGGTTTTCAGTGGTGGAAAATGCACACTTTTTTCAAGATGGATTACTAGTATCTGTCCAAAATTTATTAAGAAAGGATTTATCATATTTTCAAGTTCTTTCTTCACTTACATAGCCCTTCCCCATGCCATTTGCTGACATAAAGCATAGTTGCTGAAAGAGGTGTATAAATGCCTTATTTATCAGAGAACACAGGTATAAACACAAGGATAAGACATGCAATGCAGGATGTTTGAGTCCCATTACTTTGAGAGTTGCAACATGAAGACAGATAGGGTTACTAGAAGATATCTGAAACACCTCTAAACTTCTATGTTTCTGAACCTAAAAAGCTTCCATAAGCATAAGTAAATGTATCATGAAATCGAAAGTAAGTTAATTTGCATTTTTACTGTCATCCAATTTATAAAAACTGTACTGTTTTGTATGTGTTATCTGGATGCCACACAATTGGCATCCTTATTCTCTGCCTAAAATATCAGCACAGCTTTCATTTGCTCCAGTGAGATCTCAGCATAAACATAATTTGCTAAAACTGGAGTCTTCTTCTATTTCTGGATACAAGTATGTACAAGTTTGGGTCTGGCAGAGGAGTAGGTTTTCCTTACAGCAGTCCATGAAGTTTCAGATCTCTGAAACATTGATGACACAGTAATGTGTAACACAGAAATCTCTATGGAGCCATGAGGTCTCCTCTGGTTCTTATCCAGCCCACCCTGCCACCATCCCAGAGGCGGGCTCAAAGTGAGCAAGAGCCTGGAGGGAGCAGAAATGGGACAGATGACCTCACTGGACTAAATGGATATTCTGTTCTGAAAAACTTCATGCTTATCATTAAAACTGGGCAGAAGTTGTTCCTATGTAGTCATTGTTTAGAGACTGAGCATCAGATTGCTGGTGGGAGATAGTGAGTGATTGCCTTTGCATCACTTGTTTGTTTTTTTTCTCTGTCCTTCAGTTATTAAACTATTTTTGTCTTGACACATGAGTTCTCTCACCTTTGCCTTCTGGATTCTCTCCTCCACACAGCTGGTTTTAGGGAGTAGTGGGCACCTAATCACTGCTTATCTGCTGACTGAGAAAACCTGTAAAAAGAATTATGTTTAATGCAATTTATCCCTAGAGAAAGATGGCTCTTAGCAGCTAAACAAAGGAAAACACTAAGTGATGCTACAAACATGAATATGCAGATCGTTTTTGGGATTGGCAGCAACTACACTACTGTCAACATACTGTTCCAAAAATTCCTTTATTTTCTTAAAGCATTGTCAGCTTTGTTGTTCTCCTAAAATATCCTGTGTTCTGAATAATTGCCTCTTTACTAGCTTCACAACTTCAACATTTAGATTTTTCCACTTCATGAAAATGAATAGAATTTGGTCTCTAGGCAACCTCTGAGACTAAGGGTTCCTATATCATTCACTTCTAATTATAACTTTTTTCTCATCACAATGCCACAATACTTCTTAATGTTCTTTGTCTAAGCAGATTTTATTTTTACCAATTTCTAATTTATGCTACTGGGCTACAAGATTTCTCTGTTTACCATATTTTTCTCTTTATTCAGGAATATTGGTGGTCTCCTAATTAGTATTAGAACAGCATGTAGAAATCAGACTCTTGTTATTAGTTTTTCTACTGCCAACTGGTTGGCAAATTGCTTTTTTCATTTTAAAATATGGTTCATAAATTGCAACAAAAAAATACACCACCCATTGTGCTCAGTTAAGAGTTTTAAAAAAACAGTTTTGTTTGATGGACATTTAAGCATGCGTCCATCTGGTTTGAGTCTCCAAGTGTTAAGTATTTTTTCGGAATGCATGTCAGTGCTAGTAGGGCCATGGGTATGTTTGGTGATGTCAGGTCTCACAGTTACCCAATGATGAAAACATGGTTTGGAGCAGAAGGTTTCAGTGATGAAGCACAAAACAAAATTTCAATTATTCATTAACTGTATTTATACCATGGTGACAATACTGAAGGGTGAACAAAACACAAAAACAACAGGTATTCTATTTGCCATAATAACTCCCACAAGCAAAATATTTTAAATTAGTATTTCAAAGAAGAAATGTGAGGGTGACACCCTTGTGCACATGAAAGCCATCATCCTGAAAAACTGCTTGCATACAGCCTTGAACACCAGACTCTCTTTTATTAAGAGAGAAAATCTTATTCAACATAAATTAAATATATTATAATCTGGGTTTAGAAGTGCAAGTGTTCTACTTCTTCAACCACCAGAATGGATATTTTTCCTTCAGTAAACACCGAATACATCCATTCAGTATTTGTGTTATTTTATCTCACTAACAAATCACAAATTATTGTAACTGAAGTACCTGTCACTAGGTGAACACTTCTCTCAAAATCTTACATGGCATTTTTATTTCTCAAAATATGAATAATTTGGAAAAGAAAAAAACCACAACAATGTTGTAGAAGATATTCTAGAATAACAAGTATTTCCAGGTTCTTTTGTGAAGGAATTTTCAACAGTGAGATTATGAGTACTTTGCTCTTATACATATTAAAGGCAAATCAGAAACTGAAGCACTCTTTCCTGCACAGAAAATATGTTGCCAAATCCCCATTCACTTTTATGCCAAATGCTTGTAACTTAAGTCTCAAATTTGCAGTCAGAAGAAGGGAGAATTTGCTCTCTGTTTGCCTGCCCAGAAAATGCCCTGCTTACTGAAGAAAGAGGTTATGCTCTTTCTGTACAGTGTCTATTCTATAAATAGCTGAGTAAATTCAAATATGTCAAAATTAAAGAAAATTCAGAAAGTAACTCTTATGGCAATATTCATCCAACCAGCCTAATCTTATGTCTCTTAAGGCCCACACTGAATAACTAAGAGAAAAATAGAGAGGGCCACTAGTAAATATTACTACCAGTTAGATTATTTGTTCTGTGAAAGAGCAGCATTTGTTCAGATATTAAATGAGACCTATAATTAGAGTAATATTTTATTGTAATTTTTTATGCTGCTTAAAAATATTTTGTAAGGTACAATTACATAATATTCTCATGGAATTTAGCTCAATAACTTATATAGTTTTCTTGCGAAAGTCTTAAGAAAATTAGGTTTTTTTGATCATGTAGTGAAAAGTCATCGAATCACAAAACCATAGAATATCTCTACTTAGAAGGAGCCCACCAGGGTACAGCTTTAGATTCATCATGGAATAACCTAAAGCGAAACTGTATGATGAAGAGTATCTTCCACTTTCTTCTGACAAGTATGACCATTTATCTGGGGAGTCTATTCCTGTGTCTCCCTGAAGAGCCTTTTCTGAAGGTCCAGTCTGAATTTTCCTTGATGCAGCTTCCTTCTATTTCCTTACATCCTATCACTGCTCACCAGAAAGAGAAGATCCAAACTTCCCTCACCACTTCACCTTTGAGTTTGCTGTAGGCTGTCATGAGGTCAGTCCTGAGCCCTTTCTTCTTCAAATTGAGCAAAGTCACCTCAGCTGCTCCTCACAAGTCCTGCCCTTGAGACCATCTTGATCGCCCATCTCTGGATGCACTCCAATATTTTGATGACCTTCTTATGTTGTGACACAGCTCACAGTACCTGTAGTGGCCACCCCAGCTCAGAGCAGAACAGAACAATTCCCTCCCTTGCACAGCTGGCAATGCTGTGCCTGATGCCCCCAGGACACAACTGGCCCTTTTGGCTTCAGGGACACACTGGAGACTAGTATTCAACTCGTTGTCCATCTAAGCCCCCAGATCTCTTTCTGGGGGTCTCTCTTAATTCTCTCAACTCCCAACATGCATTTAAAAGCAGAATTGCCCCATTCTAGGTGGGAAATCTGTCACTTACTCTGGCTAAATTGTGTACAATTGTTGACTACCCAGCTTTCTACTACATCCAAATCTCTCTGTAAATTTTCTCTACCCTCAAGGGAATCCACAGCTCCTCCTCATTTAATTGTTTGAGTTGCTTTAAGGTTTATTTGATTCCTGTGTCCAGATAATTGATAAAAACATTAAGAGGCACTGGCTTTAAAACTGAGATCTGGGTAATCTCACTGGTGATTTGGTCAACAGCTTGCTGTAACTCCCTTCACTGCAACCATTTGGACCAGATCCATCTGTCAATTTACCCATCACATTGCAGATTGGACATTTTGTCCTGAAGGATACTGTGAGAGACAACATCAAAAGTTTTGCTAAAATCCCAAGTCATCACATTTACTAGTTTCTCTTAGTTACCTACACAGGTGTCCTTGACATAAGGAGATTAAGTCAGGTAGGCAAGATTTTATCCTTGTGAATCCAAGCTGACTGTGATTAGCAGTGGTTGCATTCTCTCTTAAGTGTTTGTCAATGACTCCCAGAATAACAGCATACATATTTTTGGCAGGCACTGATGTGAGACTGACAGGCCTATAATTATCAGGGTCCTCCTTTTTACCCTTCTTGAAAACTGGGTGTGAGCCTGAAGTGCTACCATTTATGGTTTAAGCAATTTTATGAAGGACTTTCTTCTTTCCCATTATGGCAAAACTGTATAAAGAAGTCCTGACCATCAAAGTTCTCTCCCTTCTGAAGATGCCTCCTGACTGGAACTTTGGACTGTGAGTGAAGCCGCTGAGGTAATGTGAGATAAAATAAAGGTGACACTATTGTTCAATTATCTCAAGTCTAAGGAGAAGTCTAAAAGGCCCAACCACCCATTAAAGAGCCAAACCCAGCAGCTGCCCTGAAAATCATTCCTGGCTGTGTTTGGGATTGGGGAGGGCATAGCCCACAGCCCCACCTGCTGAGGCCAGGTTTGCACACTCCCCCACAACCAAAGGGGAGAGTTTTGTGTGTGGTATAACCTCTGGTCAGAGACAGTGAACACACATCCTTCCTTGCATAGACAAGCTCAGCTGTAAAATCCCCCACCCTGGAAAGGTCACATACATGAGACATTGATGAGACATTCATGTGAGGAGCAGATGAGGTGATTGATAAACCATCAAAAACCCTGAAAGCATCCCCAGACCAAATCCTGAAGCCTTGCACCAGATGAAAGCACGTGATATAAGGTGAGGCAGCAAATTCCGATTCTGTTGCAAGAGTGTAAAATTTGCCCAAACTGATATTAATCCACAAGACACTATATTTTGTAGGCCTTTGCAACCAAGACTAGAAAAGGATCAATGGGATTTTTCACTCTCTTTCTCTCCCACCACCACCTCTTTTTCTACTTTTTTCCTCTCTGTCACATTTTCTGTTAAATAAAATCCATACAAAGATATCTCTCCAATGATTTTAATAATCAGATCATAAAACTGAGACAACTTTTGCCAGCTGGGAGTTAACTGGGACCTTTCCAGACACCTAAGACCACTGAAAAATAATAGAGAAAGCTTCCACAGTAACATCAGCTGGCACTTTTAATACTCTGAATTGCACTGGAGACCACAGACTTTTATGCACCTGGCTGGAGCAGCCAGTCTTGAACAAGTTCAGAATCATCTGGGAGTTTATCAACCCCCAATCATTATCTTCCAGCTCAAGACTGCAGTGGTCCAAGGGTCCATTACCAGCACTAAAACCAGGGTTAAATAAGGAACTGAGTATCTTTCTAACTCCCTATTTGTGAAGTGACCCATCCCAAAAGATAATGGACTGGGAAACTTCAAGTTCAGCTTCCCTCTTTGTTTATAACATGCAGATTTTTATCTGTGCAATTAAATTGACAAGGGTACTGCGTCATACTAATGTGTATTGAGCTTGAATCTGCCTTGCCACAATACTTTAATGCATTTTAACTGTTGTGAAAATTGTTTTTTCTCACTTCTCTACAGAGACAGCTGGTCTTATGGTATTATCAAGGAAAATGAAAATTCAACCACTGTCGTCTTACAGCAATTTAAGATAGCAATTTTGGTTTTATACTCTAGAAAGTTTTTATTTAAATAATGTTAAAACATACTTTTGTCCTGGCTACAAAGTCTACCTTTTCTTTACCCTGACTAATTCAATATAAAATGGTATTCACTCATCTGAAATTTAGAGGATAATGTTTGCAACCCTTTGTCTGAAAACTGATGAACTCATAATGTTATCCATGTTTGTAGTTAATAAAGTGCCTTTAGTGCAGGCATATACAGTATGAGTAATAATCCTACCTCATTATTCTCAATAGTTATAGAAAAATATGCATTTGACAGATATACCAATGCCTTCTGAAAAGCAGATTTGGATAATATACGTTACTTAGTACTAAAGAACAGCATCTCCAATTCTTCTTCTAAGCCAAAACCAGACGAAAAACAAATATATACTTGCATAGCCCAGAAACCAATTTGCATTAAAAATGTACAGGAGGAACCAGCTCAGAAATACTCACCACTGCATTAACATTTATTGTTCCTTCTTCTTCTCTGTCTGAAGAGAAAATACTATTAGGGTGGTAAGTCACTGAACAATTTACTTTGAAAATCTCTTATAGACAGAAGAGGTTAGAACCATTTTAACAGGTAATTGAGAGGATTTTCTGTTTAATATGCAGGTCAGAACAGATCAAAATTTGTAAAATAAGAATCTTTCCAATGGATAGAAATCATGGCAAGAGACACAAACTAAGAATTAAATATAGAGAAAAATCATACTCTTGCACATATTTTAGTCATCTTAAACAATGATTGGGAGGTCAAGGCAAGTTTTTATGTGCTCTCTATATATCCCTGTGTTTCTTCAATAATTAACATGAAAATTGAATGGCAGAATGTTTCGTCTAGGAAGCTATCCTGAGGAATAACAGAAATGTCAAGAAAATCAATAGGTCTTTCAGCTTCAGAGGAAGATTTAAGATTGTAAGCTTATTTGGTTTTTTACATAACTAAGATCAATAAGGATTACAAACAGGCTATGAAAATTAAAGATATTGCTATTTCTGTGAATGGACAAGTGAAGGAAACCAACATCTTACTCTAGCTACTCTTACTCTATCTGCCTTCAGTCCTTTCTTTTTGCCTTGATATCACATTTTAACAAAATAATTATTATTTCCTTTAGGAAAAGCAATGCAGAAATCACACAGTGCTCTTTGAGCATCCATTATGGACAATTTCCAAAAAATGCCAGTGTCTCTCTACAGCTCAGGAAGAGCTCAATTATCCCTCAGAGGGGCCTGAAGGAGTGTCTTTTTTAACACATCCTTTCATTAGTGTTTCCATTTGAATGGACTACGAACATAATGTCTCTTTGAAGAAATATAATGCAAAGGCAAAAGAATTAAATATCACAAGCAAATTCCACATAAAAATGAGACATTTTCTGTTTGATCTATAGTTTTCTCACAATTTCTAATTGATTTTAATTTTTTTGAATTGCAGTTAATGAGCTGTCCTTTTCACCTACAAATATGCTGAGTATGCTGTAGTTTGGCAAAGGACTTACCATCAATAATATTGATAGCTCCTGTTTGCCTGTATTGGACTTTTAGTAACTATGGACTACTGACCCCTTCTTGTGCCAATCCTGAACTGTAAGGTTAAAGAAGATAATTACCAAGTGGATTCTGTTGTTTAAACCAACTGGTAGGTGTATAGGACATCAGCAGCTGAAACCATAACTCAGAACAAACCTGACCTAAATATATTGAAATGCAGTGCTATTGCACATGATTAGGTAATTCCCTCACTCACAGGCATTCAGAAAATATATTACTATAATGATTTGATTTTTCCTTAGATGAATCCTTCAAATAAAAAAAAAAAAAAAAAAAAAAAAAAAAAAAAAAAAAAAAAATTACAACACAGAATAAAGGCTAATATTTGGCATTTCTGCTCTGAAGTGAAATCACGATACTGAGGGAATGAGGTATTTAAGTGCCTTGCAGCATTGGAAAATTTCCACTTAATCTCATTAAGTCAAAGCCAAACATTTTCTAACTGGAAAAAGGTTTAGCACTGTACTTTGAAAGGAAACAAGGACACATGTACAAATGTACAGTGGTTTCCAATTGCTACACAAATATTAAATGAATCATTGACTAAACACTTTTTGAATATTCAAAGACAAGAAATAAATCTAATAATCTAATTAGCCAACTTTTCACTCTCATTTAAAAGGTTTGCTGTATTTTGGAAAGCCTGTGAATATATTCAAGGCAAACCTTTGGCAAATCCTCAGTCACAGTTATTTTATCCACTTTTAACTTCCTGCCAGAATTCAGTCACTATAAATGGGCATATTTCCCTTGGATTTATCACTGGTGGTTCAGCGAGAGGCTGGGAGAGTGGTTCTGGAGTTTTTTCAACTTTTCTCTTTTTTTTCTTTGAGGAAAATAGCTCTAATATTGCAAAAAAATTCACATAGACTAAAACTAATATTTCCTTATTTTTTGTTCCACCAAGTCATAAACTTTAAAATTGTTGTCAGAGGTAAAATACTTTAAAATAAACAGTTGAACATGCAAAGCCATGTTTCTCTCCATCACCTCACCACTCTCACACCACACTAGCCATGACAAATAGTATTCAGAATTGAAAAATTTCCAGTTATTCAACTGAAGATTATTGATTTTAAACTGCTCAAGATAAAATTTCTGTGCTACTCTGCATTTCTTTCAAGTTATAATAGGACAGGGATATTTGGGGCATACTGTCATTGGTGGAAGTATTCTCAATATAAATAATATCCATCAAAATTATGTAAAAGTGTGATGTTATCAAAGAGAATGCTGACAGAATATCACTGTATCTTCAAGAGAAAAGAAAATTTAAGCTGTTATTATATTAAATAATCTGTTTTGAATTTTTTGCTTTAGTTACAGCAGTAGACGTTATGATTGGACATTATGAGAAAAATGTGCTGGATGATTTTTCCTTTTTCTGACTAGGTAGATTTTCTTTTTGCTTCAACCATCCTACTGGATATCAATGGACATGGTATTCAATGGACAAAATAATCTGAGCTTTATGACATCTGCTTCATGGAAGTCTTTCTGTAGCTAGAAAAAAACCCAAAGCAAACACCAGCAAATTACTTGTTTTTTGAGGTAACTGGGTATTTTTTTAGTTTGCATTTCAAAATAAAAAAATAACCCATTGCAGACCAGTCAGACGAGGAAGAAAGAATAGACTAGTTTCAGTTTATGGTTTGACCTAACATTCTCTTATGAGAATATTGAAGTGCATATCCTCTACAGGCCATACATAAAGTGCGTTCTACAAAGTCTTTATCCTTCTCAGAAAATACACACTTGACCAAAGTATAGGAACGCCTGACCACATTGTGGATCACCAGTATCATATAAAGAACATATATGGACAGGAACATACCTGCAGAATTTCTGTCTAAAAAAATTTCTTCCCCAAAAACACATAAAAGTAAACCAGCATTAAATGACCACTAACCTTTCTTGCTCCCTTTTATCAGACTTTGGATTGTCTTGCTCTAGCTGCCAAGTTCCTCTTTTTCAAGAAAATGAAATTGTGGAGGATGCTCATAAAGGTGCAGCAGATCTACTTCATTGCTGCCTTTTGTGGATTAAAGAAGGACATCTTCCTATATGACTATTCTCCCACTTTCATGAATCCCAGAAATGTAGTGTTAAAAAACAGAATTTTAAATTCTAGTAATTTTTGTTGCATATTAGTTCATTGTGGTTTGTGGCTGAAATCTGAGACCTGAGTCCAAAAAAGAAAATGAACATGCACTTCCACCTGTAGTCAGTGTTTCAGTCACTATCAGAGAGAAAGAGAAATAAGGTCTCCCAACACTAGGCCCACCAAAATTGTTAGATACATTAAGCTAGTAAAGTCACAGCCTATTGCTTAAATCCTTGCCTGTGTTTGCTTTTAGATGACCTGTGTCCAAAACAAAGAGTAAAGGGATTATTTGGAGTCTCAAGCCTCTAATGATGGTTAGATGCACAGTACCTCATTCATATTGGATTCATAGCTATTGCTACATATTTTTAAGAGACATGCATTTGTAGAGATGGCAGCTTCACTATGAAATTTGCATAAAAGGAAGTATTTGCTACAAAAAATTCTAAGGCACTTGTGAAAATGTGCAAATCAGAGAGCCATTCTGCTTGCCAAGTAAAGGAAATAGATTATCAAGCTGAATAGTTGACTAATTTCTTTATGTTGTATTAATAATCAGGAAACCAATTTGCTTTGTTTTCAAAATCAATACCATTGTGTTCTATCTTGCCTAAAATCAAAAGACAATCACTGTAACATACTTAATGGATTGTTTTCTGCTTGTCTGTTTTAGATGCTTTTTTTTTTTTTTTTTTTACTTTAGAGATCATTGTTGCAATTGTTGGGCAAAAATACTCCTTTTATTGATTAGGAAAAATTGCACGAAGTAAAAAGATATATTAGAAAGCTTCAAATTAAAAAGCAAATTTGTTTAGAAAGTTGAAAAAGACTATTCCACAAATATTAACTAACTGGGCTATATTACTATTAACTGATATTAACTACTGTGCTATAGAATTATTATTAGGAATTCATCATCAAGTGCTGAGAATTAAGGATGGTAGAACTGAGGGGTTGAAACAACCTTTGATAGCCCACCTTATGTGTGCATTGTAATCTAGGTTTTAATTGCATGATCATGCACTACGTTTTCCAGAGAAAAACTGTCTCCCTCTGCATGCAGAATGGTGATGCTTACTTAATGACCAGCTATTTAGAATCTTTTCCTTCATAAAATTTAGTGAATGACCCCGTAGTGTATTTACAGCACATTATTCAAGAGCAATTCTGTGAAGGAAATGATTGCTTCTCTCCTCAGCTTTCCTGGAATTAAAATTAATATAGTATCAGGAACAAGAAATATATATCTCCTGGAAACAGACATTAGATCTTGCTGATGTCCATGTTAATAATTTCAACAGTTTCTAGTTAATTAGTGAGGTAGTTTCTAGTTAGTTTATTTATAATTTAATTTCTTTAATTTCAGCACATATATATTTTAGAGTTTTAATTATTATTTTATTTTGAGTAGTGGATTTACCTTAAAAATATTTCTTAGAGTTTTGCTAGATATAAAATGCTTGTTTGGTTAAAAATATGGATTGCAAATTTTTTGTTCATGATTTGTGCAGATCTGACTAGGTAGATCTGCAAGTTAGACAAACTGTATGTGCTAAGCAGCTACTGTTACAGAGGATTTGAAGTGGGAAAACATATAATCAAGTATACCAGTAAAAAAAAATACCCAAGAAATCCTCATTCCTTATAATGGAATCTTGAGGATGAGTGAACAAGGGAAAATATTACTTGTTCTTTACAAAATAATTCACATCCGATTTATTCTGAACATTAAACATTAAAAATGAGCACAAACACCAGAATGTGAAAAAGGAAATACCCTGTATTAAGGTGGGTATTATTGTGTATTGTGACAGGTTTGTGAGCAGTTTAACAAAGAGATATGCAAACTGCAATACTCATAACTCTCAGAAGAGACCTTTGAGTCCCCAAATAAGCTTCACTTTCATCTCCTCTCTGTTGAAACATATTCTGGTTGAAAAAAATGTATTTGACCTGGAGGCTAAGAATGTTTTTTCACCACAGAGAAAATTGATCAAGGTGCTTAGATTCATTAAGAATTGTTTGGTTAGAAATGCAGAATGACAATTACTCTATAGAAACTCTGGTATACTTTTGTCTCAGACATGAACAATGCATAGCAGGACTATGATGAGGGTAGAACATATAGCATTTAACTCACAATATACATTTCAAACTCATTGTTACTGTACAATTTTTAAATACAATATGAAGAAGCTTAGATTTTAAATTCATGAAAACTCAGTGAGAACTCACAAATAGTTCTTGTGAAACATGAGAACAACAGAAAATATTAAAGACATTGAAAAAACTGATTTCAAACTTTTGATGTTTCAACAATATTTTCCTCCTGCAATCATATAAGCTGAAAAGGTAAATAAAGTGATTCACTCTGCTCTTCCATCCTTTATTCTAAAAGATAGTCAGATTTGAAATAATATCCTGTGTATACTTTAATTTTGTCAAATTGAATGAACCACTTATTTGTCTCCTTTTAATAAACAGACCATCTTTTCTTTTTGTCCTCTTTCCATAACCACAAAGAAAATGAGTCACTGCATTGAAATGAGTAGAGTCATGTACAAAATTAAGTCTCTCATTGTCTTTAATCATAATGTAATCACTGTGCAATCCTTGTGCATAATAATGCAAGATTAAGAAATGCTGTCTTCTGCTCGAAATGGCTAATTAGTTAAAAGCTTTGGATGAAATGGAATTCATTAAATATTTTTTGCTTCTTCCTTCAGAATATTATGTTTTACATTTGCATTTACATTTGAATTTTGAGAAACTATTTCAATTTCATTGATTAAAATTATTCTAGGAATTGAAAATAAATATTTTTAAAAATTATAATTATTTATATACAAGCAATGCATTGCCAAATCCTCTATCATATATGTACATTTAATCATAATCATGCATGCATACATACACACACTTAGATTTCCTTGCATGTAGTGGTAGTGGTTTAATAATTTCATTACACATTTATCATCTGCCCACTACAATCCTAGAGAGGGATATCAACCCTTAAATATGTGATATTTTTTTACCATCTTGGACTATGACTTAGCATCCAGTACAGAAAGACACTTCACTGACATACATTGAGAAATCCATGAAATTACAGAGCTAAACCACAAGTATATATATTAATAGAGCCTGAAAAAAATAGGTTTATTCAATCTTAAGAAGGGAAGGTTAAAGGATCTTATTGCTGTATCCATATTCTAAATGGAATGGTAGACCAGAAAGAGACCAAACAATTCTGAAATGTACAATAAAAGGGGAAGAGACAACATACACAAGCTACAGGGGAAGACATTCTCATCAGGTGTTAAAAAACAGTTTTTTGCCATGAGGATAATTAAGAGCAGAGCAGGTGCCCAGAGGACTGTCCTGCTGGATGATACTCAAATCTGACAAAAGACTATTCTGCAGAACTTCTATAACATTTGGGCTTTATTTCAGCAAGGGATTTGACCTTCACAGGTCACTCATGACATAAATTATTCATTGACTCTCATAACTAGGTTAATAAAAGGAAATACCTTTACCAACACTTCTAAGGATAAAATTTGCTTCACCTTATTAACATATTATTATAGTTTGACTTAGTTTTTTTAAATTTTTCAGCAATCCTAATTTAAATTAGGCATCTAACATGCTTTTCTGTTTCTGTAAATATATTTTATGGATAATTTTAAAATGTTGTTTAGTTTGTAAAGAGTTCACAGCTTTGTAAGCAACAAGAAAAATACTATCTTTAAAGCAGTAAACATGTCTGACAACATCATTGTTAGCAGCATGAAGCCCCATGCCTTGCTTTGACAACTTACAAAGTTAGGTGATGCTCATTTAACATTTTGTCAGTTACACTTTGTATGGATCACATAAGAATACAAATTCTTCAAAAGCAAAAGTGATGTCAGCTTATTACGAAGAAGATAGAAGATACTTTCTAGGCATTTTAGCTATCCAATCTGAATCAGTACCTTTACTGCATTTCATGCTCACTAATGTCTTAAAATGATGTCTGGCCTCAAACGTTGACTGAAAAAGTAAAAATTCTCCTGCAAGCTCTGCATCTTTGAGTCCTGTGGGGTTTGTACTGATACCTTATGTGTAGGCAATGTATTGTACATTTTGGCTGCAAGAGCTGAGCTATTTCTTAAATTACTGCAATAAAATCTTTCCAATTTCATTGCTGAATTGCAAGAAATGGATTTCGCTATTATATCAGACATGGCTAAAGTGCAGGCATGAAGTATGTAACATTCATTTCTAGCAGATTAGATTTCTGTAATAGTCTTGACCAGAGGCTGTCATGAGCTGTGAACCTCCTCCCACTGAAACTATAGACCCACCAGCAGGTAAAAACTGCCATTATGTTCAACACATTAAACTATTTATTTATTATAACCAAACACCAACTGTTATTTTAACTGCTCTCTTACTTGTTCCATATGCCAACTGAATTTTTGTTTTAATTTCAATAAGCCTTCCAAATTTCCTGAAGCCAAACCTGGCACCTCTGCATTCAAGGATGGTCCACTAGACATAAGGAATATGATAGTCAATTAACTTAATTCTTTATGTCCTGCTTGTTTGAATAGTTTTTTCAGTTGCTAAAGGAATCAGCCTCATGGTAGAACACAGCAAAACAAATCAAACTACTGTTTTGCTCATTCTTATAAAGACAAGTCATATCCTTCAGTATCAATTTTTTTTTCCCTTTTTATATTAATCAATATAGTCATGGTTCAAACACAAGTCTCATTTGCAATTGGTGTTTAATGTATATTAGTGAGCATCAAACAAATAATAATCTTTAATGGCCTCTATTGATAAACAGATAAGTATTTACAGTACAATTGGAAAAAAAATCAGATATAAAAATTCATCATTTTCAGTTTTAGCTTGATATGTTCAAAACTCCTCTTTGAAATAAAAATATTTTCATTTACATTTTAAAACTCTCAGTGTACCTTTCAATAGCAGCCACTATGTGAAATTTTTAAAAGGTATAAATTGGATTTTGACCCAAAAAATCTTTTTCATTAAGAATGTGAGGGAAGATTTATATTTTCATGGACCCAGAACAATGGTATTTCAGACTGATCAATTAGACCAGAAAACCAAAAAGGTCAGTATTTGCATTATAGAAATCATCTTCATAGACAAAATGCATGCATAGCAGGACCACAGCATGTCTTGTTCCTGGCTGCAGAAATCTGCATAATTGCACAACTTTCCCAATCTTTTAGATGCTTTCCCCATGATTATATCAGACTCCATTATCCTGTATTGAGTAACAAGACTCACATTTTTTTCAAGACTTTTGCAGACACTTTGAAATATCAGAACCATCAGAACCATCCAACTTTTCTGTCTAGCGAGAAAGCAGTTGGGTAAAATTACAGTTGATATCTAGTTAAAGGTACACTATCTTCCTCTTCAGTTAAAGAGTCTGCAGAACAACCCTTGTCTGACATTGTAGTAACTTTGATGTCTCATAACAGATTTTCTGATTTATTTTTATTCCTTAAAAGTTAACAAAAATATTCGTGATAATTATGTTTCTTAGTCCTAAATAATAATAATAATAATAATAATAATAATAATAATAATAATAATAATAATAATAATAATAATAATAAACCCTTAATGCTATTAATAGAAAGAACATAAATTTAGAAAAAGTAGACTTTCAGGTGGTTTTACAGATGAAATAATGACCTTCATCTCCAAAGCTATGCAATAAGAGGTTGCCCATGTCCACAAGATCAGCTTTTGAGAGAGTTTGCCAATTTTTCTGCCCTCCAAAAAGTAAATAAACAAATATTTACTGAAGGAGATATTTCACCTATTTCTGTGTATCTTTCTTGGGACAGTACTGCTTTTATATTTTAAGACTCTTAGAAAACACTATTTAAATAAGAGAAATGAGACATCCTTCTGATGAATTTCCCTGCTGTAATACTTAAATAATGTAGAAATATTATTTAATAATTTATCTCATCATTCAGTATAACAGCTCACTTCCAAGCAAAGAATACTACTTACTTACATCTAAATGCATTGAGAATACTGGAGAATAACAATGGTTGTAAGAGGGAGTGAATAAAAACTGAGGTGTGAGGCATGGACTGGGTCCACTGCATTTGAAGTACTTCCTGCTGCAATAATATTTTACAAAAATGAGGATATTAGAGATACTCAAATTTATTGCAGCATTGAAAAATCTCACATCTCCATCACCATGCAGAATTCTGGCCCTGACCCAAGTTTCTTTATATTTAGAGCACAACAAATAATGGTTTTGCATTCGTACAATGGGACTATCGAGGTGTAAACTAATCTCACATAAAAACCAGCACAACAAATCTGTGTCTTGAAACTGGCAGTGAGGAAATTAAGACTTCAGTAATTACTAAGGGAAGGAGAATCTGCTGTTTACATCACAAACAAAACTGTGAATGTAGAGATTGCACTGAATGATTCGGGTCAGTAAAATAATGAGATATTGTATTTAAAGATTAATCTGTGTCTTTTTGCTTCAAGGCATACAGAGAATGTCTGCCTCCATTGGCACAAGACAAATATTTTAAGCATGTCTAAATTATGTGAATCAACATTCATTACTCTAAAATTACATGTCTACTTACTAAAAAGACTATTTCATCTATTATTATTTGCACTTCCCTAATATTGAGAGGTCCAATTCAGTTTACAATGTCAGTATCCAGGAACAGTGAAAAGGCTGTTATCCTTTTACAAAAGAGTCTAAGGAATAGCAAAGAATGGCAGCATAGAGAAAAGTACATGGAAAAAAAAAGGAGTATAGAGACTCAGTGATGATGCAGCCATACAATGTAAAAGGATGCAGGCAAAATTCTAGCCCACTTCTACAGTCCCTATGGCTGAAGCCAAATCACATAAGTGTTTATAGAACCTTCACAGTAGTCTATATATGATAAAGATAACAGGTGGCTATTAGCCCATCAAAGAACTAGCTCACGCCCATTTCTTGTTTGTGTGGTTTCTATAATCTTGTGATAAAATGAAAAAGTGTCTGATTTTTTCTCTTTATGTAAGTTTACCTACTTCTTCACTCACGAACATTCATCTAGTACCTCTTGGAGTGTATTAGAGGTATAAGTAATTTAAAATAATGTGCCCTACAAGTAGAAGAATGAAACAAAGGAGTAGGACCTATATACTAAAATGTCACTCAAAAAATACTTATGAGAATACTTCTTTTCCTGTGAAATTCAGAGCACAAATAGCATGCTGTTTTTATTCTCAGCTGTTGTAGTGACCTATATGAGTTAGTTCTGACTTTTGGACTAAAATGTGTATCTCAAATTTGCAATTAAATGTTAAAGACATAAATATGTGTTGCCTCATGTTTGCATAACATGGAAAATTCTTATGGCATCAAACATTAATTTTTATTTACATCCTAGTTAAGAAATATCAAGTCTGGATTTAAAAGCAAACCAAATAAACAAACTAAATCCACTAATGTTCTTCAAATATTTGTATGGTTAAAGAGGTCCTACTTTCCCTGAGAATTCTGTTAATTGAAACTAGTTGCCAAATGTCAGAAAGAAAAGCAGTGAAGTCACTCCCAGTAAAATCCCAAATTAACAAACTATTCTATTCAATTATATAATATTCCTGTCTTTAATTAAAAATATTAATATTTTAATTTGATGAAACATTAATCATTTTGCCACTACCATGACAGTATGTGCCCCAAAGCTTGTAATTATTTTTTCAAGTCAATGAACTTCACTGATCATTATTCCACCTTGCTTCTGCTCTATAATCCAAATGAGGAGTGATTTTTTAAAGTATACAGCATTTCACTTGCAGAAGTTGTGTTATCCTGACCTGAAGAAGAAGGAAAAACACAAGATTTGCAGATGTTCATGGTTGAAAAATTCAGAGTGTCCCTGAAAACTTAAAAAGTTTTATTAGCAAATTCCACACTTGCCATGGAAATTGGTACAAGCTAATCCCTGATCTGGAATAAGCACATGGCGATGAGGTTGGATAAAGGGATGGACTGAAAGGGGGCAGTGGGAGGGAGAGAGAGAGAGGTGGGAGAAAAGGAGGGGGGAAAGGGAGAGATGAATCACAGAAACACAGAATCACTAAGATCAATGAGTCCAACACATGCCTTAACACCTCAAATAAACCATGGCACCAGGTGCCACATCCAGTCTTTTTTTCGACACATCCAGGGAAGTGACTCCACCACCTCCCCAGGCAGACCATTTCAATATTTTATTATTCTTTCAATGAAACACCTTTTCCTAATACCCAACCTATATTTCCCTTGGCACAGCTTAAGATTGTGTCCTCTGGTTCCTTGTCACCTGAAGAAAGAGGTTCCTTTCAGAGAGTTGTAGAGAATGATAAGGTTACCCTTAGGGTTATTGAGGTCAAAATGCAGGACTTGGCACTTGGATTTATTAACCCTCATCCACTGGACTCTGCTCATCCATCCAACCATTCCAGGTCTCTGCAGAGCCCTTCTACCTTCCAACAGATCCCAGCTTAGTGTAGTCTGCAAATTTAGTAATGAAGGACTCAATATCCATGCCATCAATAAAAATATTGAACAGGACTCGCCCCAGCACAGACCCATGGGGGACACCACTGGTGCTGATCCCAGCTGGATGGAGCACCATTCCCACTCCCTGGGCCCGGCCATCCAGCCAGTCCCTAACCCAGCACAGAGTGCTCCTGTCCAAGCCACGGGCTGCAGCATTTCCAGGAGTGTGCTGAGGGACACAGTGTGAAAGGCCTTGCTGAAATCCGGGGACACAACACCCACAGCCTTTCCTGGGTTACCTGGTCATAAAAGGAGACCAGATCAGTCAAACATGACCTACCCCTCCTAAACCCCTGCTGGCTGGGTCTGATATCCTGACTATCCTGCAAATGCTGTGTGATAATACTCAGTATAAACTGTTCCATTACCCTGGGACGGATCTGTCACGATCCACTCAACAGAAGAGGGAGTCACGATAGTTCATCTGACCTCAAGGTGCAAAAGACACACAACAGGACTAAGGTTTTTATTGTCAGCAAACAACGGTACACCTTTACTGAGTGCCAACAGCACAGTTTTGAGATAGAGGGGAGAGATATAAAGGAAACAAAGTAAAGAGAGAAAGAGGGGGATGGAGAATAGATACCAACAGATGGGACAAGTCCTCGTGGTCTGGCCAATATTGGTGTATTCTGTGGGGAAATCTCAAAAGTCTCTTCAGAAAGTTCCTTTTTTTATAGTCTCTTTCCAAAGCAAGTGTCCTCTGGCCAAGGATGGGAAGATTTATGTGAGGAGAACCAGTTGCTCCAAGAAGCAGCATGCAGAACACAGTGCTCCCAGTCAGTACACTGCTTGAGAGCAGCGTCCCATGGCAGCCAGTGAGCACACCTGCAAAACAACCCCTTGGCAAGCATCCACCTCAACCAGGCCAGAACTCCTGTCCAAAGCAGGTGGGGTTCCTGGCGTCTCTGATCTTGAACAGTTGTGAAGCAGATCAGGGAAACTTTGGACTGTCTCTTACTGGATCCCATCTGGTCTCATACATTTATGGATATCCAAGTGGTTCAGCAGATCTCTGACCGCCTCCTCTTGGATAACAAGGGAGCCATTCTGCTTCCTGACACCATCTGCCATCCCAGGAGGACAGCTGCCCTGAGGACAAGCCATCTTCCCACTAAAGACTGAGGCAAAGAAGGTGTTAAGCATTTCTGCCTTCTCATCTGCAGTTACTATGTTTCCTCTCTCATCCAATAGAGAAGATTTGTCTTACCCTTCCTTTTGCTATTAATACATTTGTAAAAATACTTTTTATTATCCTTTACAAAAGTTGCCAAATTAAGTTTGAACTGAACTTCGGCCCCCCTACTTTTGTGCAACATACCCTAGCAACCCCCTTAAGTACTTCCTGAGAAACCTGACCCTCCTTCTAACCATGATACTTTTTTTATGTGTAAGTTCCAAAACCTCCTTACCTATCCAGGCTGGACATTTCCCTCATTGACTTGCCTTTCAGCACACAGAGACAGTCTGTTCCTGTGCCCTCAAGATCCCTTTGAAGCATGCCCACCTTTCCTGAACTCCTTTGAAGCATGCCCACCTTTCCTGAACTTCTTTGTTTTCAGGGGCTGCTTCCCAAGGAACTCTCTGAATTAGTCTCCTAAATAAACCAAAATCTGCCCTCCAGAAGTCCAGTGTAGAAGTTGATGCTCCTTCTGATGTCACCAAATATCAAGAAACCTATAATTTCATGAACACTCTGACTCAGGCAGCCTCCAGCTTCCACATCTCCCACCAGCCCATCTCTATTTGCACACAAAAGGTCCAACATTGTCCCTCTCTTGGTGGATCCAT
Source organism: Erithacus rubecula (assembly GCF_903797595.1). Classification (NCBI taxonomy): domain Eukaryota; kingdom Metazoa; phylum Chordata; class Aves; order Passeriformes; family Muscicapidae; genus Erithacus; species Erithacus rubecula. The sequence continues at coordinate 5,076,348 of NW_027635860.1, forward strand.
TCATCAGTTATGACAAAAAAGTTGTCCTCCACACACTCTAAAAACTTCTGGGCTGCCTCTTTTCTACTGTATTAAGTTCCCAGCAGATGTCTGGTAGTTAAAATCCCCTACAAGACCAAGAGCTGGCAATCCTGAAACATTCTCCAGTTGCTCATAGAATAAGTTGTCCACCTCTTCTTCCTGGTTGGGTAGATGTGAGAGTCCATCTGAGCCTCTCGTCTGTTTCTGCCCAACGACCCTTGCCTGAGGCCTGCGCTGGCCAGGGATGGGAGGAATGCCAAGGAACTGTTCCGCAGGTGATGCCTACCAGGACTGGTTTCTCATGACAACTAGTCATGGGGCATTTACTCAACAAGCTCCCACAGATGGAATAACAATGGACTGGTCATTATGGGCTACCCTGTGTGTGTTCATAACAACAAAGATGGTTTGGTGTTCCTTTGGCCTGTTTCCACCTGTTCCTCAGGGTAACGATCTCCGCATACAATAGTCCATAAATCTTCCCACCTTTTGGCCAGAAGCCACTTGCTTTGGGAAAGGACTATAAAAGTGACTTTCGCAAAGGAAACCCCTGAGATCTCCCCAGATGGCAACAGACACCTACCGGCTGGCTCCACGAGG
>NW_027635860.1:5077068-5157225 GCF_903797595.1 Erithacus rubecula
GGAAGGAAGGAAGGAAGGAAGGAAGGAAGGAAGGAAGGAAGGAAGGAAGGAAGGAAGGAAGGAAGGAAGGAAGGAAGGAAGGAAGGAAGGAAGGAAGGAAGGAAGGAAGGAAGACATAACAAAACAAAACAAAAAAAATCCACCCAATACACACAGACTCTTAAATAATTGTTTTATTATAGGTGTTTTCTAAGTCCTGAGAAATCTACATGAGGTTGCACTTCTATAGTTATTTGTCAGTCTCATGGTATTTTGCCACTCATACAATAGCCTGAAGACAGAAATTTTGCTGATTCCTAATTTCTGTCCCCTCTTCCATATATCTCACTAGAACATCAGAACTGTTTGAAGAATTCAGTGTACATTTGAATCTTGTGTAATTTTACCTCTTTAGAGAACTGAGTTGATGTTTGCCTTTCCATTCCTTTTTCCTCCTTAATATCCATACATTATACAGCTGAGGAAAACAAAACTAACAGGAACTATTTAACTTTAAAATATATGCACATGATGCCTGCCACTGGAAGTCTAGAAAACTGAAATGTCTTATAATAAAATTGAAATGACTGGTGGTCTCACTGGAGAGCTGGGATAGAAAATCTAGCTTTTAGTATTACAGAGGTGCATGGCATACTTCCTGACTCTACTGCAATTCCAGAGTTTGAGAGTTAGCATCAAAGCCCTGGAGAAGCAGAACAAGCTAGAGCTGCTGAGGTATTAGCAGATGTAGCACTGCAAGGTTGGTTTGCAATTAGTACATGGAGAGTGTAATCCTGATATATGGCAAAGCTGTGATCCAAAAACTGAGGATTTTATCTGGTTTTAAACAAATTTCTTCATGACCAAAACCTGTCAGGATAAATGTCTTGCCAGAAAACATTCTGCCTCACTGTCTTTCTCAGCTTCTGTTTTCTTGAAACACCAATCTCAGAACTAATAACTGGGAACAGAGAAGGAGAGTAGAATATTAAAGCAAATTTCTTAGCAATAACCATATTTAGAAAATTTGCATTAATTTTGTTTACATTATTCTAAATTGAAAGTCACAAAATGAATGTAGCATTAAACTCCCCTCAGAGCCATCCACTACTTTAACAAAAGTAATATAATTTCTCCAAAAGCACGTGATATTTTCTTTCCAGAGTTATTAATATATCTAGTTATTTTACCCTATCCTCTAACTCACTTAGCTCATCCACAAAGGCATTTAATCTCATATGCTGTCCAGTCATTTGTTTTTTACTGTTGCTCCTTCTTCCACTTCAAAATGTATATTTAGATTGGATCAAAAAAACCTCTAATTATTATAAGGATTTTTTTCTGTCAAAACTGCTTTCAGTTTAGTCAGAAGCTTATATCAGCTGCAGTATTAAAGTCAAAGAACAGAAAAGAGCCCTGAAACATTGGCTTTGGCACAGGACAAGGACTGCAAAATACCAGTATCATCCATGACAGGATATCTCCTCCTGAAAACCCTTCAGCAATGAACACTCAATAACATCCACAGGTAAACTATTGCAATGCTTAGCAGTCCTTTCTATTAGAACATTTTTCCTAATGTCTAACCTAAATCTCCCTTGTTGGAAGTTAAGCCATTTACTTCTTGTCTTATCTAGACTAGACATGGAGAACTGATTATCTGCTCTCCCTTAGATGCATGCTTGCATAATTTTTAAGACTGTTATCAGAGTTTTCTTCAATTGCTTCTGTTACAAGCTGAAAATCTTCAATTAATTCATTCTTTCCTTCTGTTTTCTAGATTTAGATCCCTAAACACTATTGATATCCTCTGGACTCATTTTTGCACATTAATGTGTAGCTGATCAACAAAGAACAAAAATCCTTTAAAATTTTATTCCTTGGTGTCATCCCAAAAATATTATAATTGTGACATTTTACTAAAATTCCCTTTCACTGGTATACATAAAAATGCAACTAATCTGAAAGAAACACATATGGAATTGTTTTTGCTACATGTTGGTGACTTGGAATGGAAATGTGCCTTTCTATTTATAGTTTATACACAGTCATCCAACACTGAAAAAAATTGCTATTTTTCAAAGCTCTACAAATGTTTATTTGTGTGCTTGAATTAAAATAGGCTAGCCAACTGATTAGATTTACCTCGATGATGCACATTTCCCAGTCATAACTTTATTGTAAAGGTTAATGTTACAGAGACTTCTTATTTAACCTGTTGTTTGTACTGCACAAGTTAAAGCTCTGCATCAAACCTGATTTTAAATCATTCAGTAATAGTGTTTTCCATCACAGTTTAAAGCCTAAAGGTTGTTGAATTCTTCCAGAGAGCAACTCTGAATCTAAACTGCAACATTACAAAATCCTTTAGAGTGAAAGGTAATCAGAGAAAATAGAAATTAGCTGCTACAATAAAAAAGGAAGAGAGAAGAGAGTGCAGTTGCTATATCTGGAAAAATCCTTACCAAAATCTGCCTCCCTGTCAGAGGAAGAAGCAGTAAATGGCTGCAGTGACCCAGGAGCAGGCTGACCTGAAATAGAGGTATCTATTCAGCATTGTGCTTGGAGTGTTTATAGCTGACAAAAGATTCAGCCTTTCACTGTTACTATTCTCAAGTTCTGATCTACTCTCCTAAAAGAATATTTTTAGAAAATCTTCAGAATTTATCTATCCATTTGAGACCAAAACCTGTCAAAGTCTGCAATAAAGCCATTCCACCCCCTTAAAGAAATGGTAAAAATATATAAGAGCAATCAGAAAAACAATGCATTAAAGCAAATATACATTTTAGTTTGGCCATATAGCAAAGGAAATATATAACCCAAAGAAAGAAATTATCTTGATTCCCCCTTTAAATTAAAAATAAAAAGAAGTCTGTATTTGAAGTGACAAGCCTTTCTGATCCTACAAGACAAATAGCAAGTTCTGATATTCCTATGACCATCAAACTGCATGTTGCATATTTACCACAAGTTCTACAGATAAAAAAATAATAATGCCTGCATAACACTACTCTTTGCATTACTCAAGCCTCTCAGAGGAAGCACTGTGCTCCCTGAGGCTCCATGGTGACCACTGCCACTCCATGGCCATGTCACACCTGTGCAATTTATAGTGCCTGTGGATGGCACAGCTCATTCCAGATTACATTTCGCTTCAATACTTCAATACTGCTTCTGTGGAGGAAGGATTGATAAACCAGAAAACTGTGCTGTCTTTAAGTGCACACCTGAACAGGCTTGAGAGTTGGGAAGCTAACAAAGTTCAATAAAGTCAAATGTAGGGTTATGGACACGGGAAGAAATTGTCCCATGCACTAACACAGTTTGGGGGCTGAGCTATTGGACAGAGCTCCACACAGAAGGAGTATCTGGGGAGCTACAGGCCTGTCAGCCTGCCTTCTGTGCTGGAGGAGGTAATGGAACAGATCATCTTCAGTGGCATGTGCAGGACAGCCAGGCGATCAGACCCAGCCAACACTGGTTTGTGACCAACCTGACCAACCCCATCTCTATGATAAGCTGATGCACTTAGTGGATGGAGAAAGGGATATGGATACTGTCTATGGATTTTATTGAAACATTTACACCATTTTCTACAGCACTGTCCTGCAGATACTGGCTGTTCATAGCTTGGAAAGGTGCACTGTTCACAAATTTAAAATCTGTCTGGACGTTTGGGCCCAGGAAGTGGTGGTGAACAGATCTGCATTCCATGGGTGGCTGGCCACTAGCACGGCTTCCCATAGCCTAGAAGTGGGACCAGTCCTGCTTCAAATTTTCATCAAGTGCACTCTCAGCAAGTCTGCAGATGACACCAAGCTGTGTGGGAATGTTGGCCTGCTGGAGGACCAGAAAGCTTTACAAGAGGATATAAGCAATCTGGATCAATGGGCCAAGGCTCAATGAGGTGAAGTGCAGGGTCCTGCCCTGGGGTAGTGCTGCAGCACAACAGCCCCAGGTAGTGCTGGAGCTGAGGACAGAGCTGCTGAGAAGCTGCCTAGCAGAAAAGGACCTAGGGGTCCTGGTCAACAGTGGCTGAACATGAGCCAGCTGTGCCCAGGTGGCCAAGATGGCCAATAATGACCTGGCTTGCATCAGAAACAGAGTGGCCAGCAGGACCAGTGCTGCTGAGGCCAAACTTTGAATCTTGTGTTCAGTTCTGGGACCTTCATGGCAAGAAAGACACTGAGGAACTGGAGCATGTCCAGAGAAGGACAATGGGGCTGGTGAAGGGTCTGGAGCACAAGTGTTGTGAGGAGCAGCTGAGGGAGCTGGTGGTGCTTAGCCTGGAGAAAAGGAGGCTCAGGAGAGAACTTATCTCTATCTGTAACCACCTGAAGGGAGCCTGTAGCCAAGTGGAGCCAGTCTCTTCTCTGTAAAAAATGACAGAATGAGAGGAAATGGCCTTAAGTTGTACCAGGAAGGCACAGACTGCATATCAGGAAATATTTCTTCAGCCTCAAAAATTGCCCATGGAAATGGAATCAAGATCCCTGGAGATGTTAATAAGTAAGGTAAATGTAGCACACAGGGACATGGTTTAGTGGTCAGTTTGGCAGTGCTTGGATAGTAATTTGGTTCCAGGATCATGAAAGCCTTTGCCAATCTCAAAAATTCTATGATTTTATGATTCTAATGAATACATAAAACTCAACGGTAAATATCAAGAAGATGAGACCACACTTTTCAGGAATTCCCAGCAACAGAACAAGAAATTATTACGAATTGAAAGACAGAAAGTTCCATTTAAATATGAGGAAAACCTTCTTTAATTTGAAGCTAACAGAACACTGGAGTAAGTTGTTCAGAGAGGTTGCAGAGCCTTCTTCCATGTATGTTTTCAAAACCCACTTGGATCTTATCTCTAGCAACCTGGTGTAGGTAAGACTGCTTAATAGAGTGTTTAGACTACATGATATGCAAAGGTCCTTCCTCAACCATTCTGTGACTTGGTCTAAAATTTTGCTTGGGAATCTTTTCCTTCCTGTGAGTTTGCTTCTTTAGATTAAAGTCTGGTAATAAAGACTCCTCTAGCAACTTTCCCCAATCCATTCTACCTTCCCCAGTAACAGATAATGAAAGTCTTCATTATCTGGCAGGATGAATCTGGAAAATCTCTGACACTGTGGCCAGTTGCTGTCATAAAGGTAGAAAGATCCAGTCACAATACCACAGGCATCTCCTTCCTCCCTGACTCCTAAGGGGCTCTCTCAACATAAGTGCAATTATAGTGCACTTTGAACTCGCTACTTCAGCTAGCATCTGGTTGAAAAAAGAAGAAAGAAATCACATCCTGAGAGGATTTGAGTCCTAGGAAAATAAAGTCAGACATGTCATGTACTGGGTTACAAAAAAGTATAATTTAAATTTGTATCTTCCTCTGGATGGTGGTGGGGGAGAAAATAAGGTCAGAATATCACTTTCAATAAAATAGTAAAAAGGCAGATGCATCACTATCCTTGGATAACTTGATTCACTTAAGCTTTGTATGTGATGTCAGTCTGGTGTGGGGTGAAAATAGGGCTTACCCCACTAATTATTAATACTTAGAAAGCAGCACAAGTTGAATTTAGGACTACACTTCTGTCCCTTAAGAAATACACTGCCCAGTTTTCTTGGTGATTTCTTCCATGTCAGCAACAGATTATTACTTAATTAAATTAACATTAAAAAGGATTACATTTGTCAAAGGGCACCAGTATGAACAGAACTATTCTTAAATTATGAAAACCTCCCCATGTAAATTAATTTGGCTCCAAAGATACCATTGCTGAAGTATACAGATTGTACTCATTAATATTTGAACAATCTTTTAGAATACTTAGTCAGCAAATATCTGACCAAATCTATTAATTGTTAAAATATAATTTTATGCAAGTGTATGAGACAACATTCCAACTAATTATCTTCATATTTATAATGTACCATAGCTAGTTTCAAGTAGGTCCTGCATTAATTTTTAGAAGTCAGTTACTCGTACATAGATTAATAACTAGATATTACTAAAAAACACACAGATTTTTAGCCTCAGGCAAGCTCTTTTTATTTTAGTGGCTTTAAAATAGATAATTTTAGCAGTTCATACTACCTACTACAAATAAATTGTATCCTAATGATAACATAATAGGAATAATTATATCTTTTGAAACACTGCCACTGCAAATAAATTTATATATGTATGTTTTAAAATATCAGAAATTTTGTCACAAAGTACCTCTGAAATTGATGAACTTCACCTAAGGATTTTCGATAAATTAATAGATACTCTAGGGCTGAAACCTCTTTATTGATAATGGATCCCTACTAACGGAAATGGATCTTGTAGAACTCTGTCTGGGAAAATACTGTAATAGGATTTTCTCCTGAAATATAATTAGTACAAAAGAACCACCAAAAGAAAACAAAATTAATTTATTAATTCATGTTTTTTTAGTTATTCTTAATTCACATTCTCAAACACTTCAGATGGGAACAATGCTTCATAGCTGTTGCCTTTTGTGAAAAACACTATCTTTTGTTTTCCACAGCTAATTTTTTTAAGAGGATGATTTAAGTTCACTGCCCACTTCTGCAAAACCTAAACAATGCTTCATTTCTCTTCTTATGCAGTGACACTGTAGATTCTCTCTGAACCACAAATTTAAAAAAAATAAATTATTAAACACTTTAAATTGATTTAATCAATTTAAAACAAAAGGTGCAGAAAAAAAAAATTACTGATTAGGTAATTTCTTGTCACTTTAAGCAGAATTCTAGATCATATATGATAAAGCATGTTTCAGGAAACATATGCTGTGAGGAGCCCCAAAAGAAAATTGCACTTCAAAAAAGAAGCAAGACATTATTCTAAAAATAGAAACTTTTGAAAGTAAAAAACATATTAATGTATGTTTTTTGTTACATCATTACCTGACTTTGTAATGTCCACATCAAATTGTCATCATCCACATTGGACACTGTTACCTTAATTTAGAATAATAAAATTCAGAAGTTCAGCATTTGGAGAGTACAATTCAAATATATTTTAAAAATTCCTTTTCAGTGTTTGAGATTATATCATATTATTATGCAATTTGGACATTTTAAACACCCTCTAAAGTAAATTTTTGCTTCTCATCCATTATAATAGCACTGGAAAAATCTGGATTTTATTCTTCCCTTTCCCTTTGTCCATTGCAGGCAGATTAAAGTGGGATTGTGAACGAATGAGTGAATGTCTTCTTATATAGAATACTAAATACACAAGTATAAGAATTGACACTTTATTTAATCCTTAATAATGCAAAATAATATTTAAATGTTCATTACTTATAATTTCTCAGAAGAAAAGCATCTTTGTTACTAAGTGCAACTTTTCCCCTCCGTTAATGCAATTGACATTAATTACACTTTCTGTGGAAGCAAGGAACCCCTATATCTTGAACAAAATTAGAGAGATTTTCACACCTAAAATGTTTCACAGTTGTATACACTGTCATATAATTGCTTCATAAACTTCTTCATGAGTGATCACATATTTAATTTCCCTATTATATGCCTCTATTCCAGCAAATTAGGGCATGCATTGCAAATGAAAATAGATTTTAAAATTACGAAAAAAATATGGTGATGTCATTTTTTATATAGGTATTATGTAACTACTGATACTACTGTCAATTTTTTGTATTTGTCCTGGAATTGCTGATAGGATAGAGGAATACAAGGGTGATGGAAGAGTGGTTGATCCCACTATTTTGAGATTTATTTCATGTAAGATTTTGTGCATTCCTCTTATTTGCAATGAACAGAGAGTAACATTTTAAGCATAAACTAATTCAGAGTTCTTAACTTCAAAGAAATCAAAGAAAAGAAAACATTAGCTAAACCCCAAGATAAATCAATATCATTCCATGACCATATACAACTATGCACATTGCATAAAATCCCAGGGAAGTGCTGCAATTAGTTAAGCACCTCAATTCATTTTAAAGGGACAATTATATTTTCATCAAATGGGAGAAAATAACTGAGTTTAAAAAAATAAATGTTAAGATAGAAAAGACTGGAAAAGGGAGACTAAGTTTGTCACAAGGAGACAAAATGAGCAACCTGTAATAGCAACTAACATTTTTACAGTTAAGACTGAAACTATTTGCATAGATTTCACACAGAGAACAGGACAGTGGTATTAAACTCTGTAAATACCTGTACAATGTAAAATTTTGTAATTTCTATAAGTCACATAAAATACTTTGCAATTGTATTATACAGGACATAAAGTCTGTGAAAAAGCTTCTCTCAGTAGAATTTTGTTTCATTTCATTTTTTAATTATAACATTTGACAAAGAAGAGGCAAGCTACCACTCACTGAAAATCACCTCTGGATAAATTCAGCTTTGGATGACATCTCAAATAACCTATAAATGCATTGAGAAAATCTGGAAACATAGCTGAAAAAAATAAAAATTCAAAACTGGGGATAGAAGAATTCCAAATAATATTCAGTCCAAACAACAAAATTGAATAGAGCAAGGGTGATAAAATTACACAGAACGTGTAAAACAATGAGGTCTAGCTAGAGCCATTCTAGGAGACAGCGTAATCAGACAGAGATACAGTAATTAGGGACAGAACTGTAGTAAAGTGGGCCTCCGTGTGATAACATTTAACAGCTTGAGCCTTTCTGAAAATGCAGTCCAAGAAAATAGTTCAGGAAAATTCAGCTGTAATGATAACAAAAATAATGCTGCCAGATAAAAGCGGATATGAATGTATAAAAATTATGCAAGCTGTTTCTGAAATGTGTGGGAGAAAATAATAGTATTCATAAGATACAGTATGAAACCAAAGGAGAAAAGGTAGGAAGGAATGGCAGAAAGCAGTACTTGTATTGAATACTTGAACTACAGATGAAATCAGTTACTTTTCATCTGGATATGTAAAGTCTCAAAAAGAGGAGAGCAGATTACTGACAAATCAAATAGGAAAACTTGAAAATTTGAATCTCAAAAGACAGCTGAGCACTTCAGTTCCTGTACTTTCCTTAAGAAGATGCAGCTCTTTGAAAGAATTGTTTTTAATGTCCAAAGAAAGGTGTAACTTAGTTCAGACCCATGTTCTCAGTATTAAAAAATATTCTCACTTAGGATCTGGAGCCTAATCCTAAAAGAAAACATCATATAGACACATTTGAAAACAACATGAGATGATAAATTTAATTAAAACTCTTTTTTTTTTTTTTTTTTTTTTTTCTGAGGAAGCACACAAAAGATAGCTTTCATGATTTTGTTTTCTCCTTCAGCATGAGATGGATTCCCAGGACAAATTTTCAGTTCCTGCAATTAAAAAGAAAATTCCATTTCTCAGAAATACATATAGAGAATATTTTATTAACCCTGCAAGGTGTTTCTCTGTGGCCACTCTTGCAGGTGAGTAAATATTCCAGTGCTCAATTTCAAAGCTGGAGCATTTGTATAAAATGTTGGTTTATAGCACAGTGATTTTTCCCACAATGTCATCTTCCCAACTAGTTTTCTGTATGTCATTTTTCAGAGTGAATCCCTAGAAGTCCTAGAGATTATTAACCTCGTGCACTAACTAGCAGTTCCTGGTGAGCAGGAAAGTCAGCCTTTATAAACCAGGTCTGAGCTGACAAGTGGCTGACAGCAGAACTCCACTGATTGCTTCCTTTCTGTCCACCACCCTTATACTCACCTCTACTTCAGTCACAGCACCATCAGACCACATGGAAATGCTGACATAAGTGTGTTTTCATGTTGTCCACTCTATGTTTGATTATGTAGCTAAACCAGGATAGCATCGTAATTCTGGAATATTATATATGACGTCAGCTCCTAAAGATATCCTTAGACTGAGAACCTCAGGAATTTCTCCCTCTCATTCAGCCTACAGTGTTCTGATATAATTTTCATGGAATGCAAGTTGGCTTTGTAAGTTTTGAGCAACAAGATGACGTCATGCCACTGACCTACTTCAGCTCCTTCAGCTGTCTGTCAGAAGAACACAAAAATGCTCCATTCCTCCACCTCATCAACAGAATTTGAGGAGAAAACAAGATAGAAATGTTTATGAGTTGAGGAAAAGAGAGGGAAATCAGTCACAGGCAAACCAGATTTGACCTGGGGAAATTAATTACCAATTACAAAATAGAGTGGAATAGGGAAAAGTAAAATGCAGTTTTATTCCAGCCTTAGGCTCAAATTTATTCCTTCATTCTTAATTCTTCTATCCACCCTGCTCTGAGTAACACAGAGCGACAGGGAAAAGGAATTCTGCTCAGTCTGCAACAGCTACTCTCTGCTGCTCCTTCCTCTTCACAATTTTCCCAACCTCTAGCATGGGGTCCTTGATGAGAGGTATAATCCTTTAGGAACAGACTACCAATCCTCCCCAGGCTGCACATCCTACTAGATGCCCTATTGGAACTTACATACACTAGCCCTCATCACTTCACCAAAATTATTGCAGATATTCCCTACAATTATTCTGCTCTCTAGCAAAGTTCAGTCCATGTTTTGCCTCCAGATACCATGAATTCTTTAAAATTCCCAACTCAAGCACCAATAACATTACTGTGGTTAGTTGACTTGGCAGACCATCACATGTTCATCAAGCTGCTCTGGTCACTGCCCCTGGTCAACAGAACAAAGCTAAAACTACAATAAAAATGACATGGGTTAAGAAAAGGATGGAGAGACCACTCAGCAATTTTCATTATAGGAATAACCAACTCAGCTAGGGGAAATTATTTTAATTCATTGTCAATAAGACCAAGTAGAATAATGAAAAAATAAAATATCTTTCTTGCATGGCCCCATCCCTCCAGCTGTTTCAGCTTCACCTCTGACTCTTCTACTTTTACATCCCCAAGCAGTACAGGACAATGGGAAACATGACACGGGTATGCTCATACACCTTGGTGAACCTTGCTTCCATACTCTTCTCCTGTTCTATCACTTGGTCTCTTCCATGGAACAAAGTCCTCCATGGATGTCTCTGACATGAATTTTTTCTATGGACTGCAGTCTTTCACAAACTCTTTCAGCATTATGGATCCTTTCCATGAGATGCAGCCTTTCAGAAACAGGTTCAGTGTGGGTCTTCCATGGACTGCAGCTCCTTCCAGCAAACCTTCTCCAGCATAGGCTTCTCTCTCCACAGAGCCACAGATCCTGCCAGAAGCCTACTCTAGCAAAAGTTTTCTCCACAGGTCACAGTCTCTACAGGAATCCACATGTGCCACTGTGGGTCTCCTCCACAGGCTGTAGGTGGATCTCTGCATCCCCAAGGAGCTCCATGGGCTGCAGGGGCACAGCTGCTTCTCCATGGACACCAGGGGCTGCAGGGGAATCTCAGCTCCAGTGCCTGAAGCAGCTCCTGCCCCTCCTTCTCCAATTACCTTGGTATGTGCAGGGATGTTTTTCTCTCATTTCTCTCCTTCATCTCTCACACAGGGGCCAGAAAGCATTTTTCAATCCCTCTGGAATATGTTAATCACACAGGAATCACCAGCTTGGCTGATGGACCCAGCTGTGTTCAATAGGTCCATCACAGACTGCTGTGTATGACATGGACAGATCCTGGTGCCTTTTCATCGTGGCCAAACCTGCAGTGCTCCACCATCACCACCACCATAATGAAACTTTTTCATTTAAATAAAATACACCACGTAAATTGACTGTTTCATATTAATTGTGCCAAATCTCAGGACTGTCTACAGTAGGTACTATGAAAGTATAGTTCCTTTAACATTCATGGAAGTCATCCAGATAAATTTTTCATATACCAGTGAAAAAACAAGATTTGAATGGCTTATAATGCATATTTTAAAGTCATAATACTAAATAAATCGCAATCTTAAAAGTCACAAAATGCACTGCAAAAATCTGTGGATTTTATACTTGAAGTGGAACTATTGGCCAGTTAATGACCTTATCACTAAACAGTATTTAATTGAGTTTTGAACTGGCAGCACTACAGTAAGTTCCTCAAAAATCAATCCAATTGATTTCCATTTATACTGTTGCAGTTTTACTATGGGTTAAGTTCTTTTCAAGCAGATTACAGATGTGATTCAGTCCAAATTCTCTTTCTTATTTCCTCAATCTTATACAAATATTCCAGTAGCACCAGCCCTTTTTATGAACCTTTCAAAATTATCTGTTTAAACCGCTTTTCAAAAGAAAATGAGGATTGTTACAAAAAGTATAGAAACTCAAATCTGACAAGTTTGAGAAATTTGGGCTCACAATTTGCAGTTTAAATAATTTCTATTTTTAAAAAAATACATCTTCTATTACTATACACATATGCATACACATTTTCTATATGAATATTGCAATATTTAGGTGGTCTAAGTACAATTAAGCAATGTACTAATGCTGTGCTTTACATATATATAGGCCCTTTATAAATCTACAAAGATAGACATATATATACTATCCAGTGAGGTAGGTATAACCCTTCACAGCTCATAGTACATAACTGTAATATGAACACCTAAGCATTTCAATGCTTACAATTGGAATTTCTAATAACGGGAAGTAAGATCGAGAAAAAGAGCAAAACCAATCTTTGGAATAAAACAATCCTATTTCAAATATATAAGCCAAGGAGAAGCTCTAGTTTCTCATGACATATAAGCAGTAGCCTGTCAGTTCCCACAAAAGCATGACAATTTTGGTTCTGTCCTGGTTTGAAAGGACAGGTGTCTGCCAGTAAGGGCAGAAGTTTCCCTTTGAAATAGAGACTTTGGTTCCACGCCCCCCAAGTATTATAATTGTTTGAATCAAGGACTCTGAGGCAGAGATAAGGGGGTGGGAATAACAGCTCTTTTACTAATATATCTAACCGTACAAGCAGAAAACAACAGCAGTTGTTAAAATTGCTAACAGAACAGAATAGATAACTTGGTGTCAGTCCCTTTAGATGCAAGCACACTGTTTTCTGTGCTTAGTCCCAGCCCGGAGTTGCCGAGGGGCAGACGGGAACGAAGGCAGGAGGGGGTGGGCCACGCTGGTCTCGGGTGGGAACGGGCTGGAGCGGCGGCTCCTCGCTCACCGTGTGTGTCCGGGTGATCAGCTGTGTCCGCAGAGGCAGGAGGCTGGAACGGGGCAGATGCAGGGCAGGTGATTGCAGAGGCTCTGGCTCTGCTGTGCTCCGGCCGTGTGGCTGAAGATCGGGCGTCCTCCTCCGAGCTCGCCGGAAACAGGAGACCCCCCCCCGCCCCCTCCCCATCTCCCCCCGGAAGCCTCAGAGGCCCCTCCGGGAGCTGCTGCAATTGACACCTTTTGTCTGGAGTCATCAGGGACCCTGGGTGTAACCCGGCCAGCTCCATTGCCATGATACTGGGAAAAATTCTTGCAATTGATACAGTAATAGAAAAACACTCAACCCCCAACAGGTTCAAAATATATTTCCACAGCAATCAAAATAAGCATGATAAATCAAGTCAACTTGAGTTCAAATCTACTATTTTGCATATATGTAAGAGGATGGAGTAAGCCTGTCCCCCAGAAGACTTCCTGTGTTAGGCTTTGTCATATTTTTTCTTTAGGAGCTTGCTTTGAAATGAGAAAACCAAAAGAAATACAGGAAATATATGTACAGAGCACCACATCATTAGGCTGTTTGCCTTGAAATGTAAGGTATTCTAGTGTAACTGAAACTTGTGGTGATATAGCATGCAGGAGCCAAAGTTGTTTCAAAGGTTAAAGGGCAGAGAGAGGCAAATACAGAATCTTAGAACATGTTCAATAACTCCAGTATAGATGTGCCTGTCATGGATTTCCAGCTAGGACAAGGTAGAACTGATGGATAAACTCTCGACTGATTTGCACGGTCCAACGGATGTTGATTAAATATTGTAGATTGCTGTAATATCATTATGAAATAGCATTATGATTGTGTATAAATCCTCGGTAATAAGTGATTTAGACATTTGAAATATCTCAAGTTGAATATGGAGTATCTATTAAGACTGCATTCCCTATTAACTATCAAGCCAGTACAACTCATCACGACAAAATCTTGATAAACAGCAAATATTCCCCTGAGGGTTAATACATGCTGCTCTTAAGGTGATTAAGGTTGCAGGAGCTGTCTCCTACATTTCACAGAGGAATTGAACTTCCTTGGACAATTTCTCTCTCTTTCAAATATATATGGAAAATTAAATTAGATATGGAAATCCTCAGAATGTGAAATTTGGAAATAAATTGGGTAAAATGCAGAGCAGGTAAAAAAAGTATTGGAATGTTTAAGAAAGCTTCATTCCCTGAATTCAATTTTCTTGAACAGTAAGTACAGTCCCTTATGTCTTCTTTAGCATCCAGATACATGTGACAAATAGAGTCAGAGTTAGAAAACTCCTGCACACTGTAAACAGTGAACTGGAAATTCTGTCTGGCTTCATTTGTTTTGTCTTGACTGCGCTCAAGTCCACACTCATCAAACGGTAGGAAAAGATAGCAAGTTTTTGACAAGTGGTGGTGAGGTTTGTGCTGATTTAGACAAATGGTCCAAAGCCATTCTTGAATATAACATGGCAATAATGGCAGGAACAAAATAACTGCTGTTGCTACACATGC
Organism: Erithacus rubecula; assembly: GCF_903797595.1. Taxonomy (NCBI): domain Eukaryota; kingdom Metazoa; phylum Chordata; class Aves; order Passeriformes; family Muscicapidae; genus Erithacus; species Erithacus rubecula. The sequence continues at coordinate 5,091,640 of NW_027635860.1, forward strand.
ATCTCCACACGATATTTCAGACACAACATGAAGATAGTACATGAAATGCATTTCCCTGAGATGGAAAGATGAACAAATCATCAACTCACCATGCTCAAAACAGATAAATACTGGACTTCTATGTTCAAATTCTGTTTTGTGCTGGACTATTTAATGTAATTCTATAGCTGTAATTTATTCCCAAAGTGCTTGGTAGTACTTAGGAATTTGCCAAAAATGGTGTACTTAAAAGGGAACGGTCTTCTCATATTATAAGAAAAAAGTTTAGGACAAAATCCCAACCGCTATTTTTTTGGATATGTCTTTGAGCATTATGGGAAATAACAGTTAGAAATTTTAAAAGCCCATAATTATAATCCTATTCTGCTACCTTTTATTTGCAAATCAATGCCATCACTCTGTATGAAATTCGTAGTTATTTGATTACTATCCTACTCCTATTCCTATCACTATCTGTTTGAGAAGCTTAAAAAAAAAGACTTGGTCTTATATAGCACAAGATATAGATGCACGAGATATTTTGTCAATAGGGCTGAAGAAACAAGAGTATTTCCTGTGGTTTAGTGTGCCTTTAGTAAACTAGGTTTAAAGACCTGGACAAGTCCTTGAATGTGAGTCAGCATTTGAAAATTAAAAGAAGGGTTTTATTCACACACAAGGTTAAGGTGACTTAAACCATTTAAAGATCTGTCTTTTGTTGACTTTAGCTCTGCTGTGGCAAGATGTTCTGAGGATGACAGGGACTGGCAAACAGACAACATCCAAAGTAAATATTACTTTGCTTTTAAAATGGTATTTATTTCTTTTGTTATGTTCAAAAAAATTAACAATGATTTGAAGAGGCCAGAAATCTTTCAGGCTTATCTTAATAAAGTCAGTGACAACAGTGTATTTCTAATTCAAGATTTAGAGCAAATATACAGCATGTGTTATATTTGTAAAAGATGGGTTAAAATATCCAATCAAAACTCTGATCCAGCATTTCGTCTGCTGTTAAAACATGAACAGAAGGGATGCATTTTCAAAGGAGGTTAAGGCTCAAGTTGAAAAAATCAGTCATTACCAGATCCTTGAACAAGCCTCTTTTTTGTTTAATCTCTGTTGGCAAGGATTATCTGAACACTTCTCTTGATCAGTTCTACCCATGCTCTTCTGAGTTGTGTTAAGTGTTCTCACGCACACAAACATGAAGAACAAGGTCTGACAAACTACTGTCAATGAAAAATGAACAGTTAAGAAATAATGTTACTTCTTTAAATGCTCCCAACTAGTGAATTTATTGTTTTTTTAATACAATATGACTCAAATATCTTATTAAAAATAGAATATACTGTTGTATTAAAATGGAATTAAATGCACTTTTTAACATTTTTCACACAGTATTTTGCAGTTCTGGCAAAAGTTACATCTTGTACAATTAGGGCCAGTGGCCTTGTGGAACACGGCATTCATCATCTCCTTCTGGTCCAGGCATTTTTACTGCCTTACTCTGAGACTACACACGGCTGGAGGAAGGTTTGTGTTTAAAGATGTGGAAGAGAATCTTTGACTCTCTCTCACTCGCCTGCTCTCCCTCCACCTGCTCCACCTACTGTGCCTAAGCCACTCTCCCTCTGTGAAAGAGAATGCCCCACCAGGGTGTCCTCCTGCAAGGGACAGTAAACTGTGCAGGCAGATACCACGGCAAGAGGAGGGAGCACTGCTATACAATGTCTAAATTCCCTGTATCAAGCGTCTTCAGATTTGTTAGTTACTGTGATAATTATAATGCCAACTTTGAAAAAGAATGTGTTTTAAAAGTTTGTTTTATGGGAAAAAAAAATTATTTTAAAATAGCTATAACATCCCATGTTCAATACAGAGTTTAAAGGCTCCTCCAGGTTTATCCTGAGCCCCTATAAGCATGCACAACTTAGATATTCATTTCAGGTTATTTTAAATCATGAAAGACAAGTTAAAATATATTTTCTAATGAATAACTGAAGAAAATAGCTTCAAAACACTAATTTTGTTGTGCTGGTTTTTTTATTTGTTTTTTTTTTATTTTTTTCCTTTTACATCTATTAGAAAGTAATTGCTATCCTAAAAGCCTATTTTACAAAACTATTACCATGATCATAGATTTCAGCCTCATAAAACAATCCTATTTTTTAACCATAATAATATAAACAGTCAAAATGGGTAATAATGGTGATGACACACTTTAGAAGATTTTACTGTTCCCACATCATTTGGTGCTTGTATGCTGCTAACATATAATTTATAAATCCATGTCCTTTCTGAATTATTAATATATTAATTATAACAAATAACTGACTTTGCCAAGAACTGCATAGATAAATAACTGATAAATTTCTGGAGGGGAGATAATACATTTATTATGCATGAACAGTGGTAGTTTAGAACATTAAGACAAAACTACTGTAAAATGAAATATAAATGGAGAATTTGGTGATCAACAGAGATAGGAAATAATGATTAAGAAAAAAATAAAACTGTCAAGTCAATCTTACTCTTCATGAGGGTTATGATAAATCTAGAAAAGAAAGAGAGTTTGTCAATTAGCAGTTACAGTGATGTATTTTTTTATCCCAGAAAACAGCTATAAATACAATTTCTAAGTGCCATAACACCACAAGATCTGTGAAAGAAATCAATGGGAAAACAAAGTGAGTAATGAAATTGAGATATTGTCATTATGTTTTTCTTTCGCTTCCCAAGCTATGTAGCTGTTGTGGTTCTGTAGAAAATAGTCCCTTTACCTCACTCTGCCTCTGATCCTTGCCTATGTTCCTTAGATGAACCACAATTTTGTGGAATAATTCCTCTACAACATATATATATATATAATATATATATAACATATATATTATGTAATTCCTCTGTAACAGGTGTGCTCACCAGTTTGTGCCTTACTTGGATACAAAAATACTGTTCAGTTTTTTGCCTGCTGACATCTAATGCAGCTGTGCTTGTTGTATCTGTTCATGCAGCATTCCTTGGAAAGGCTGCCTTGGCCAGTGCCTGCTAGTAGGCGTCCACAGCTACTGCTGCAGGACGTGTATGACAAGGACGTGGCTGGGTACAAACAATTTCAACAGAGGGAATGAATATCATACAGAATTTTGACCAAAGAAACCAGGAAAGTGAGTACATGCAACTAGGCACTGTAATCAAAATAGAATTGTCTTTCACCTGTATTTAATAACTACTACTCCACTACTGAAACACTGAATTTCAAAAACTCTGGAAGAATACAGCAATCAGTAATTTCATTAGAGTATGGGCAAACAATTTTAATTGCTAGTTGTGAAAGCACATTTTATTTTATTTTTTTTAACAAGATTAACACTTCTCAGAGGAAATTATTCAGCAGCACCATGATGCAGGTTTTTCAATACAAAAGAAAAAAAAAAAATCCAAAAAACTCCAAAAATCTCAAACATGGGGCAATCAATAATGCAGGTAAAACAAGATCTGTTTTTGTAAAGGTGCCTTCCTTACATTTGACATTCCTGCAAGCAATCATTTATTTCTTATTACTGCATGCATACATTTTCCTATCTTCTCTTATTTCTCACTGAATTTGTCAGTGTATACATATTATCCCTCTACAAGGTCAAAACTCTCTGATCCATCAGAGACTGAAGTCTCATGGAGCCACTTTTGCACTCTTGAATCATTACCACCTAAATATTACACTATATCTCAACATGTGAGTTTAAATCACAGATTTTGTTATCTGCAGCAAACAGAAAACCTGCAGGTATTGCTTGTGGGCTTAAATTTATAAAGGAATTTAATGAAATAATTTTTCTAACTTGTGTATAACCATTGTTGGGGGTTTCTGTCCTCTCTCCAAGATCTTTTCCACTCACCCAACCATTCCTTTCTTTAGTGGGTAAATGAGTAAATGTGTTCACCAAGGTCATCTTCTCCTTTCTCTCCCTGCAGGCTTTGCTGTGTCACACCCGAGCCTTCTATCACTTTGTTCACTTACCTTTCTCTCACCTATTCTTTCACCACTTCCTTCAATTTCATATCCTTACGTTTCCGTTTTTCCTTCTAGTCTTTGCTTATAGGGTGTAAATAGTCATTTAATATACGGTATTTCACAGAACATGGTCTGAACATAACAATTTCTATCAACTTTAAGAGCTTCTGTAAGCAGCTGAATGCTCCTATTAGACCTAATTTTTATACACTTTGAGTAGACATCTTATGGTCTGTTTCCTACACTGTCTTGAAGAAAGACTTTTTCCATTGTTTAACCATTGTAGGGATTTTTTATCTGCAATTAAAGTGTAGCTCTTCATCTTCCTAGATGTAGAGGTGATGCACATGAAGGCAAACAATACAAATTGCAACACAGCTTGATGCCAAAGGCAAAATATACATATTTGCCAAAGCATAATTTTCCTGACCAATCTATCAATAGAAAATACAGCATTAAGTCAGATCTCAGGCTTGTAGCTGTCTAATTTAATAGATGATAGAATTACAGAGATTAAAGGTAAGACATTAAATTAAGCTAAGTCATATATATATATATATTTTTTTTAATTTTATTTTTTTTACATGAAGAATCATTGCAGTTTTTATGGAAACCTCCAGTTCTGATTTTAAAATAGCATCTGTGAATGTGATCTCAGTGTCTTGACTAACACAGTTGTCAGCCAGATTTCTCCTGCAGAGGTGGATGAATAATTCATTTTTTATTCAGGCAGCTAACAACTTAGTCTTTATCTGTTCATGAACTTTTTATGAAATTGTCTCCACTCTTTAGGTGGAACCACTCAAGCCACAGTACAGCATGCACTTCCTTCTCCTCACGTAATCCTTCAGTGATGAATTCTCAGGTTTGGAGTTGTGCTTATTAATTGTAGAGGTCTAATGACTTGTGATTCTGCAATTTATGTAACCAGTACTGCATAATGTATGAATTTCAAAATCAAATAAATAAAGAGAGACTTCTCTTCGGCCAACATACAACTACTCAAGATTAAAATTAAATTTAATCAGCATTCGCACTAGTAAGTCCTGAAACTTTTGTGGAAATTAAATATTAAGAAATTTGTTCCCTAAGGAAATTACACAGTCTTGCCTATTTTTCAGCAGTAACCTTGGAAATCTGTTTTTCCATGTGGCAGTCTTTTTCCTCAAGTTAATAGAAAACCAAGACTTCTGAGAAGACAAAACACATTATTTTCTCTTAGAAGTATTTTTTGGACTCTCTGTACAAATTTCGCAGGAAAGAAAAGTGTGGATTTTTTTCTTCATCCTGTTTTCTACAGTTGAGTTTATGACCTCTGTTTTCTGCTGTTATGGCTATCAGATAAAAGCTGAAATACTTCACAGCAAAATTAACTGTTCTAAATCAACTACTTTCTATCCTCCATCACTGTGTGCCAATATTTTATTTGTTTAGTTTTGGTTTCGGTTTTGTTTTTACATAATAAACTTGTCATGTTTTTCTTGGCAAGAATTGAATCTGTAGAGCTGCTAATACCCTTTTTATCAATGGCCCAATGTTTCTATACCAGGAAAGCAGAATATATTGTTCTTGAGATTGCTCTAGGACACCATTTTGCACCTCCATTCTGTAATGGAGGTTACTTCCTCCTTCAGTAGCTTCTCCTTCTTTACATTTTCTTTGTTATTTTAGCATAATAGGTGTATTTCAGTCTCACTGAAGGTGAATCCTTATGCAGCTGCACAGAATGCAATACAGCTGTTTATGTATTCTGTGATAGATTACGCTGATGCATATGACATCTCACATCACCTAAGCAAACTCTAAGCTTTTCTTGTTACACAAACATACTAGGTTTTGTTGTTTTAAAGGCAGCTGCTCTTTGTTTTAGTTTTCATTTTTCTAAATTAAAATCAATTTCTAAATTAATGAAGACAATTTAAAATTATTTTTCCACACAAATAGCACTTTAAATCACCAGTCTGGAACATAATTCATAAGTTTACTTATCTAGTAAAAATCATAGATTCCCCTCCATTGGCTCCATATTTGATTAAGTCTGTTTCAAGAATTTTGTGAAACCATTTTAGAGGTTTTATTCAAATAACGACATAATCCTACTTGCTTAAGAAAACAGAAGTATTTTTAAATAATTCTCCATGCATTAAATTCTAAAATGAAAAATTAGCATTATATATTTAATTTGAGGTAATAAACATACAGCATTCAATAGCTACTATTTGTCATCAATTATAATAACAAGTTTGAGGATTCTAAATATAAAGTAAATATAAAACACTGTGAATATTAACTTGTAGCAAATTTTTCATAAATGCTAATGCCGAAAGAGAACAAAAAAGAACTATAAAAACATGACTAGGTACTCAGAGTGTAAACATAGCTTTTCATTAGCAAGACTCCATATGTTCTGGAAAAATTTATTTTAAATGACTATATTTATTTTTATTCTTAAAATATAAAATTCAAGGAAGCTTATTCTAAAGAAAAAGAATAATGGAAGTGGAGGAACACATAGCATGAGTTAGAATTGAAAAATTCTTTATGAGCATACATTTTTACTTATTCCTTAAAAAACAATCAATATATCTTCTCATGTGGGATATGCAATATAATTATCAACAGCGTTATATCTTAGTTTCCCAAAAACAAAAATAAATAAACTATGGCAAATTGTATAATAGGCCACCATAAAAAGTACTTTATTTTCTTCTTTTTAGACTCAACCACTCTAACAGCCAAATGACACTCTTTAGGCTGTATTTTAGGTCTGAATTAAACTGAACTTACAGAGTTCAGTTCTCGATCCCAAATACCAAAATACACTCAATATACACTTGAATCTCCAATTCAGAGCATGGAGAAATAATTGTATTTATCATAGAAAACTAAACACAGATTTACTACATGGATACTTCATATAATTAATAGCATGAAAACTCTGAATTGACTTTTTGTCTCATATTACCTCCAGGCAAGCTGTTTCATATATGCCAGACCTGGGCTTTTCTACTTTTCTTTTTATTTTCCCCCTTTGATACCAGATACCTAAAGCTAATTTTGAAATAATCAGAACAGATTCAGTATCTTCTTCTCAAATGCCCTATTTAATTTTTTTTTTTTAAATTACATAATAAAGTATTCACCTAACTTTTTCTTCAGGAGACAAGAAGAGGAGAAAGTTCATATGAAGCAACAGTGAAGAAAATTCACACTGTCTACCCTACAAAATATACTAAATATAAGTGAAGATTATTTTGGTCAGAAGATTTCTGTGTTTCTTGTTTCAGTAAATATTGATACACTTCCTAAAAATACTGTCAAATCTAAATTCCAGATGAATTTTGGAAGTAAGATTCAGAAACCTGATTATGCCCATCCTGGATTCAAGTCTCAGTACTAAATTACAGAAGGGATATAGACAATTCCTGGAGAAGGATGCATGCTGTCTTTCTGATGAAAAAGATTTTGCTCATTTCAGGAAAAGGGGATAGCAGTTACATGCATGCTAGATGCTCTTCCAGTATTTAAGTTAGAGGATGTTACACTTTTAGCTCAGAAACAGGCAGAGAAATCACTCTGGTCTTAGCAAATGCTCTTAAACACTGTTAAAAATGAGCAGGTCAACATCACACCTTAAAATAAAACATTAATTGTGCAAGACCATCTTCAGACATTCACTAAGAGCACTTTTCACTCTAGACCTTATTGGAAACTTGGAATAAATTACTTTCTAGGTGTTTTTTGGCTTCAGGTAGGAGCTATGCAGTTTCTCAGCCTATGGTAAATGAGGAGGCAGAACCCTTATGCAAACAGAAAAATCATTCACAGCTCTTCATATTTAGTTCAAGAATTTATTTTTAAATATTTTGCAAAGGTAACAGAAGACCATTTCCAAAATTAATGGATACAATATAATACTTCAGGTGGCAGGGACTAGAATGATCATCTAATCCAATTTCTTAGTCAATTCAGTTCAGCTGACCAAAAGTTGAAGTGTGTATTAAGCACATGGTCCACAGGCATCCTTTAAAGGCACTGACAGGCAAAAGGCATCAACATCCTCTCTAAAATGCTTATACACCCTTGAAGAAATGTTTTCCAGTGTCCAGTCTGATCTTCCCTTGATGCAGCTTTGAACCATTCCCATTCCACATTTTTGGATGCCAGGAGCAGACCAGCATTCCCTCTCCAGGTCCCCTCCTCAGGCAGCTCTACAGAGCAATGAGGTCACTCCTGAGCCTCCCCCTCTCCCAACCACACAAACCCAGAGCCCTCAGCTGCTCCTCACAGGATGTGCCTTCCAGCCCTTCCACCAGCTCTGCTGTCCTCCTCTGGACCATCCAAGGACCTTCCCACCCTTTTCAGACCGTGGGGCCCAGCACTGCACACAGGACTCAGGGTGAGGCTGCTCCAGGGCTGAATCCAGCAGGATGATCCCAATCACTGCTGGTGATGCTGTGTCTGATGCACCCCGGGATGGGGTTTGCCCTCCTGGCTGCCCAGCACACACTGCTGATCACCTGAGCTGCTGCCAGCCAGCACCCCCAGATCCTCTTCCAGGGCACCTCTACACACACTCCTCTCTCTGCTTATACTTGTGCCCAGATTTATTGCATCCCAGGGACAGAATCTGTACTTGTTCTTGTTAAATTTCATGCCACAATTATTGCCAAATGCTCCAATGTATTCAGGTCCCTCTGCAAGGTTCTTGTCCCCAAAGAGAGTCAACAAATCCACAAGTGATGCTGCATGACAATTTCATGTATACTGTGTGCTTTAAAACAAGGAAGCTGCTGTCTCCCTGTTCAGAAGGTAAATTACCTGCCTTTTTTCATTTGTCCCATTTAATAATTTTATATATCCTTCTCTGAAAACCGAATATTACAAAATGTAAGCTGCTAATGCAGCTCAGTACCTAAAAGATCTTGAAAAAACTTTACAATATCCAAGAGTCTGTTTCATGTTTTTCCTTATGCTATGCCTACTTCACTGGTGTCTGAGTGGAATAGCCAAATTCTAGTGGAGAAGCCACTGACTGAGCATTCTCACAACACTCAGGACCTACACACACCACCAGAGACTTTGACTTCTGGGACCACAGACCTTTGCTGTGGACAGCTCCAGTGAGCTCAAGGGTGCTCCTGTCAACTTCTGTCTCACACACACACTCACTCTCAGGAGCTCTGTCTCCTCTGGCAGGCTCAATACTATGTTTCTTGGTCGTGAGATTTATAAAAGTAAATAATTTAATAGTGTGGTTCAGTAGCAGGTCAGCTTGAGATGGATACTTCTGGAGAGGGATTTCAAACAAAGAAATCCCTGGGCAATAATATTTTCCCCTCACATGCTTTCAACATGCCTTACCAGAGCACTTGCTCCAGGGGTGATTTTTAGGCTGGATATTCTAGCACCTTTATGCAATCTTTCTCTTTGTACACGTTAACTCTTTTTGTCTATTTGCAAATTCAGCTGATGGCTCTAGTCCTCTCTTCTGGCCTGGACTTCAAGCATACTTGCTTGCTGCTGCAACACTAGACTTAGGTTAAATATTACTCCTCAACAACAAAAATACCAGTGTGTTATCAGTATTCTGGTTATACAAAAGACAAAACAAAGCACTGTACCAGCTACCAGGAAAATTACTAAGAACTTCCAGCTGAAAGCACATCTAAGTGTATGTTCACAGCTTGGGGCCCGAGATTTCAGGAAATCCATCTACTCATGCTAAGCATTCAAAGCTAGGAAAACAACACAATAAATCACAGTATTGTAACTTTATATTACTCATTCTACTTAAAACATATTTCAGTTAAACAACAAATATCTGCCAAAAGTAAGGTTTGCATTAGTGTTCTGCACTTGTAAAAAACATAATTCTGGATATTCAGTACTGACTATTTGCAACATGTACAGCTCTTTTACTTGTAGGAACTTGCAACAAAGACAATTATTTCAGAAAACTGAGTAAGAGCAAAGAATACTCAAGCAGTCTCAAAGAGCATGCAGTATCCTTTTATCAGCGCTATGCATGACCCAGTGATTTCTAGCATCCAAAAGAATTTTCTTTCAGACCTCTGAGTCCTTCTACAAAATTTACCCATAGCACATTCACTAACCTCCCAAACGGGATGTAAATCTCATTTTAAACACCTTATTGGTCTTCCTCACTTTCTCCTGCAAACACTGAAGGAAACTGCCAACACAGACAGCAGAATTACTATCAGTAGTGATATTTAAAGTTAGTCTATAGACATTAAAATACTGATTTGGTTTAGTTAGAGATAATGAGCTAGAAGCTTCCATGTTGCAAAAAAGGCCAATTACAGTTCCCTTCTTTTTTCTACTGATTCTACAATTTAATGGGCACATGAAACTTCCATTAACAATAATGGGACTTCTGTGCATGCACTGCAGAGAAAATAAAGCCCTGTAGAGTTTTTTTCTTATAAACAGCATGAAACGAATGGAGAATGATAATAATCTCAAAGAAGTAATGCAAATAGCAGCGTACTGAATGAGAAAAAAATCTGGGAGAGTGGTCCTGGTGTATAGAGAGTAAAATTAAGGAGTGAAAAATGCACAATGCCAAACAAGACAACAAAGAAAGTCAGCTCAGAAAATGGTATTTCAGGTATGCTGGTCCAGACTACTTGGAGACTAATTATCTACAAAATACATAGAGAAGAGACATTAAAAATATTTTAAGACTAAATTAAAATTGAAATAAAATGGTTGTCAATGAGCTGAAAATAGTTCATTTATTAAACACCTGAGGATGCGCTGACAGATCTAGTATATCTGCAAAGCAAAGATATTTATATGTAAATTTTAAAAGTACTTGTACTGTTTATAGCATTATTTTAGCTGCACTAGCCATGGTTTTGAGTTCTACATGACTGACTGACTGACTGAGGTATTAATAAGCTTCCATTTAATGAATCTCATCTAGGCCATTCAGTTGGATCAAAGCACATCATGCTCTGTTCTTGGTTGCACTCTAGCTTGTATCCATGTTCCATTTTGCAATTAGTTCTCTGGGCTTATGTTGCAGTAAACAACTGGCTTGAAAAGAATGTTTCCTGTGTTTGTCTGAGACCACAGAAAGCTCACTGGACCTAGGCAGTATGTATACCATAAAAGCATACCTGCCAGTAAGTCCCATGGATGAATCTAGCATAAAACACTGAGTATGGATTCCAAGGGCCAGGATGAACAACTTTACTCAGCTCTTGTTAACAGAAGTAAATCAGGAGCAATAAGATACTTGTAGAAATAATTTTTAAATGCCTATTTTGTCTTGGTAACTTAACATTCAGAATTCTTGAGAGTTTCTCTGACCATGCCATTGGGAAATCATAAACAAGAAATATAACTTAACTATTTTAATTTTCTCAAATGAAAAAATAGGTTTACTGTTATTATGTGCATAAATGTATAATGTACATTCACATTTGCAAAATGTTTCTTAAACTGCATTTATCAGGGAGAATATTATAATTTAAATGCTAGTTCTTGGAGCCCCAAATAAAATCTATTCATTGTATTTATATCTTTGGTTATTTATTTCGGTAATGACTTTCTATTTTATGTATTTTCTCATGCTTATGAGACTTATGGCTAAAATATCAATAGTGAATAATTTTCCTTTATATTATATATATATATAGATAGATAGATAGATAGATAGATAGATAGATAGATAGATAGATAGATAGATAGCTTTGTAGGGATCTTTTTATATTTTTCTTCATAGGTTGCCTTGGTTTTGATCCTTCTCAACAGAACTGATAAGCATTTAGTGTAAGTAAAATTAAAGAGGTTGGAATTTTGGGCAATTTTTGAGTTTGGTTTTTGGTTCTTTTGCTGTTGGTTCCCCATGAACCATACATAAATGGTAGGGTAGATACATAAACACGCAGGATTATAAATGTTGTATATTTTTATATATATTTTATAGATGTTTTATATATATTTTATAGATGTTGTATATTTGTTTTTCTTTTTTTTTTTGCATATTTTTTTACAATTTGATGGTTCATGTTTTATTATTAGCTCCTTTGAGACATCTAAAACATGCATGAAAAGCACAGTGAACTAAGTACAAATATTCCTAAGGACATAATTCAATATTACTTGCATGTACATCTAGGTTTTAAATATATTTAGCTGGAAAGAAAATAAAAAGAATAAAAACAGAGTTTTCTCTTGAGAATATTTCATACTCTAAACATGATATTTATTTTAAAGAGTGTCAAAAGCAATTCTGAGCCTACTTATACAAGAACATATGTTTAAGGGGAAAAAAATGTAAAGCGTCTTTCTATCAGGAGTATACTGTTGTCCAGACAGTGCATGAAAACACCTGTCTGTATAGTTGAAAACTGAGGCTGTGGAAAATAATGTTAAATAGTGCTTAAATGAAATTTGCTGATGTTCTTCTGCACCAAGAGACAGTTTGAGCAAAGACAGTGAAACAGCTTTTTCACAGCAAGGGTTCAAATTGCCATGACTCACCCAAACGATGCATTTCACATCTAGAAAATCTATAATCTCCATTTATATGTTCCTCTGCAGAAAACATCACCACATATTCCTGCCACACTCAAGCTTTACTCTAAAGCACATCCTGTCCCAAATTTCCTTAAGCTCTAATAATCATACAAACCAAAATTTAATTGAACATTTGTGAACACACTCACATATTCTCTGGCCAAGGTTTCAAATTTTATGGTGATTTTAATCTGAGATTGCCAACTTTCCAAACCAAAGAGCTGTAATCCACCTCAATGTAATCCTCAGTCTCGGGCAATTAACAAAGCTGGCTTCCCTCTGATGTTATATTTTAACAAGTGTACTTTTTTCATGGAAAACAGAAATACCACCACCAACAACAGTGATGCCGAACACAAAACCAACAGCAACAACAACAACAACAAAAATTCAATGCAGATTGGAGAGGAGAATAACTGGAGTCAACTGGACAAAATATAATCAACGGCATCTATCCATGCCATTAAAAAATTTGCATCCATTACATGATCCCTCTAAAAGGGTCTGTAACTGTACTTTCCAATGAAGACTTTAGCCTGCCTATTCTATTCTATTCTATTCTATTCTATTCTATTCTATTCTATTCTATTCTATTCTATTCTATTCTATTCTATTCTATTCTATTCTATTCTATTCTATTCTATTCTATTCTATTCTATTCTATTCTATTCTATTCTATTCTATTCTATTCTGTAGAAAAGGTCCTCAGGGGAGTCACATTAGTTTAACTCTTCCCAAAACTTCAGATAGAGCACTCTGTTTTGCCCCAGAACTAATTAAAGAATGAGAATCCTAACTATCTTTGCCTCTTGCCTCCAAAAAAGAGATTACTTGGCTCCTCAGCATCTTGAACTTTACTGAATGGATTGCTGTGTTACAAGATGGCCTTGCACAGCCACCGTCTCTTTTTACCTTGCTGAATACACTCAAGGGATTTACTCTATGTGTCTCTAAACACAGTGGTCTTATAACAAGAAAAAGTATAAGACAATTAAATAATTTATGTGGAAAATCTGCAACAATACCGACTGCCATGCTTTCTTCCTCCCCCTGTAAGCAGCACCCTTCTTCTTGACCTGAGGCAGTACAGAACAACTTCCTGGCCAGACTCTGCCTCCTTATAGCTACTTGATGGAACCAGGACAGTCCCTTTACATTCTTTTTTTTTGTTTCGTTTTGTTTTACTAAGTTTATTATATAACATTATTTTCCTACTGTACTGTATTTGCAACGTCTGAAAAGATAAAACACACTAAGTCTGCAAAATTTGTGCTGCATTTCAGTTCCATTCTGAGAAAAAGGGTTCAAAACAGAATGGAGCAGAGAAGAAGACACAGAATCAACAAATATGTCACCTATGAAGGACAAGATGAAAATAAATTGAGGGATAAAAAAAAAATTACAGGTACAACTAAACCTTGCATACGGTACTTATAGATGGTAATTGAGAAAATGAGATTTGAAGGGCTTTTTATTCTGTAGACATTGACAGCTGTTTGTTTGTGAAAAGTGAATGGCAAATAATTATTTTGGATTAACGTATGTTCATATAATAAGATATTACTTTATTAAAAAACAGAAATCTAAAATCAATTCAAGATTTTCACCACGAATTAAAAAAAAAAACAATTTATTCCACTAGTGAAAATCGAAGTAGTATGAAAATTATTTTAAAATATTTTTTTCTGAATTTTGCTATTTTTAAAAATTAAATACCTCCTAAATAATTTCATTTTTATGTTTTTGAAGTAAAAGAATATTTATCAAGTAAATTAATGTCCCCACTGAAAGAAAAACAAATAGATTTTAGGAGATGGTTCTTAGAGCCAGACAAAGAAAAAAGTGGATTTATTTCCTTATGTGCTGAGCAGAGGCAAATATTACAGTTTCTTGTTCCATTTTTTTCTGCCATAATTTCTGAGGAAAGGGAAGAAGCTAAATCTTAGGTATATATCTGTCACAAAATTAATATTTTCCTGAAAGTGTGAGCTATCTTGTAGGGTAAGAAGAGAGCAGACTAACTGGTATTTATGTATCTGACCACATCTAAGTAGGCATATTTTATACTGAGCTTGGGCTTCCAAGCATAAGAACAGGCAGGGCTGGAGCACCGTGGAAATATTTTAGAGCTCCTCAGGTTGTATTTGCCAAAATATCCTTGAAGTTAGGGAAGAAGTGATGAATAATGAAACAAGAAAAAATCCTTGTGGAAAAACTTGAGAAAAAAAGTATGCAAAAAAAAACTATGGAAATTATGCATATCTTGATTTGAAGCATTCTGAGAAGATAATATTTGGTGGTTTTGTAAGAACACAGAAATGTACTGATTTCATAACCAAGAGAATAAAGAGGTTGAAGCACTTTTGTACAACTTTTCTAGTATATTGGTGACAAATTAGAGAAATGTTAATTTCTCAGTAGAAAAAGCATTTCATGAAAACTGCTAAATGAAGTATAGGAAGATTTTTCACGTCATTTTCAAATATCACAAACTAAGACAGTGGGAAGTCTGATAGGTTACTTTAAAGGAATAATTATCTATTTCAGCTATTATATTTCCCTTAAGAAAAACTCCTCTTCAATGGGAGGAGATGGAATATGGGTTTCTTAAAACAAGATAGGGTCAAGGACTTTAGATGAAATTATTTTCCAACTGTTTAACTTTTGGAGTTTCTGTAATTGTCACACTGATGTTCTCTAATCAACATTTATCAACATGGATTCAATCACATTAAATCTGTTCTCTCTTCTGTAGAAAGGCTTAAGCCTTTCTTTGGTTTGAATGCTTTTTTCCTTAAGATTTTCTTTTTTTCTTTTTTTTTTTGTTTTGTTTTCTTTTCCAAAAATTGTTCTCTCAAATGAGTCAATAGAAATCTTCGAATATGGCTCCTATAAGATCATATTATGAAAATTATCTTTGTTTAATCTATTAAAATCTGGAAATAAAAGATCTTAGAGGTAAACACATTGTATTTGTCTTTCTATTGGCAAGCTCTAAATTTCATCATGGTAAAATGAAGAGCACAAAGGGCACAGACTGAAATAAAAAATAAAGCTAGACACTATGAATTGTATCTGCTTAATTCCTGCCTTCTTACATGGATTTTGCTGAGTTTGGCATTTTAAAAATATTTTTATACATATTTTTGTGATGCTAGCAAGCAGGTAATTAAATTAGAATTTCTTGAATGGCAAAAAGATTTTGAGAGGAAGGTTATATGTAGTTCATGCAGAACCATCATTTGGTGTCCATAGTATAAAATTCCTATATCTAGCATCACAGTATCAGTAAAAGTAAACTAAATCCAAGGATTATTTATGTGCCTAACCTATCGCTGTTGATGCCAATACTTCCATGACTTCACTGCCATGATCATCAGCTACTGAAATCTTACTCAAGAGCTTTACACTGTTTCCTCTTATCTCACTTGAAATATGAGATATCAAGTAAATTTAACGTAGCTTTAAATAGCTTTCTTGGGGTTGTTTTGACTCAGTTGAATGAACAGTCAATCTCAATTACACTTTTAATGTACTGAGTCACAGACACATTCATAGGATGTGAACCCTTATAGATATCTTCAAGAGACAGTGGTATAATCAACTCAGTATAAATATATTTCTACAGCCCTGAAAATAAAAGTGATTTTCTTTAACTGTTATTTGAAAGTGCTTTTTGCTTATGTTGATTTCAAAAAACCTAGTGCTAAATTGGCAAACAAACATTTCAACAGATATTCAAATACAGTAATGTTTCGGGACTTATTGTATTCATTAGAAATTGAAAGAAAGGCTATTTACAATAAAACAACCATCTGATACTGTTTATTATTTCCCTTTATCTTTTTTTTCTGTCACAATGTGTCCTTTCATGCCTCCATTTACCAGGACATTGAACATGTGGAATAACTCAACTTGCTTGCCATTGTGCTGCTATCAGCTGTCATATTCCACGTAGCTGGCTTATATTGAGTAATATTTCTCTTTACTTCCTCTCCTTATCATGAGCTCCTTTTATTGGGCTTTTTTTCCTCACAGTAAAGTAGAAGACTCTTCACAGCATGACCTTATAACTGGCTTTTCAAAAAATATTTGGCATGCACAAGTGAGTTACTCGCACTGCTTCATACTCAGAGAAATCAGATGAACTGCAGCATATGCTGCTTCAAAAAGATAGTTTGAAAAAAAGCCAGAGAGTTGCAGAAAAATGCCAACTACAAACACCTCAACACTTGATCTGAGAACAAACTCCAATATGAATTTGCCATCAGGGATGTATAAAATTTATGTATGGATTGCCTTTTTCCATTATTGGGACTATTTTAAAGTTGTGGCTGCAGCTATACAGCTGTGCAGTTCCACCTTCATATCATAGATTTATCCAGCTTGCACTCACAGTGAGAGTTTGTCTGCACCTTTATGTGGTTTAAAATAAAAGCTACTAACCACTCCTGACAATGAAAATAAGCTCCAACAATTTCAAAATGAGCCGTCATGTTCATCATTCATTGGAGGGCATTTTTATTCTTGTTTATCAAACGTATATATAAGCTATAGAAAATACTAATATGTGTTAGATATTCCATATCTATGTTGCATAAATGAAATATTTTCTGGAAAGCTGCATAAAATTAAATCTTCACTGCCCTAGACTTCATCAATGACTAAAATAATTAGCTCTTCAAAGTAAAAAAAGACAACAATAAAGAAATACTTTCTCACATCTCCATCAACATTGTGTTTTTATACAGCTACATACATGCCAATAGCAATTGCCATGCCAATAAAACAAGTGCTATTATATTAATTATTGCCATTCAGTTATTTAACAATTCATGCAAGTCTTTCACTGCATACATGTCAGTGTATACATATCTATAAATATGGGTGTGTATATCTATGTGCTTATACAAAAACATATGCACAAGAAAGTGCCTCTGGCCCTACTCACTCTTCACACCTTGCACTTGTCTTCCCATGAAAAAATGTCATGGCATTTTATATTCTACCACATAGCATAATAAAAATGGCTTTACATGCAGAAATTCTGGTGTGACTTTCTTGCTTTGTTGCTGAAAATGTAATGTTGCATTTTCTGGATATGACTTGTCTTTACATATATCTCAATGTGAGTGGGAAGGTGTCCCATTCTTCCCATTCCCATTGGCACCAAGCAGTATTCCAAAATAAAGGCTGATGCACACAAAGAAGTGCAGCCAGAGAAAAGGGGCTCTTCTTCAGTTACACAGAATATAAAAGATTAGCTTTTCTCTTTCTCCATCCTTCTCAGGAGTTATAGTCAACCAAATTACATTTACAATTCTTCTCAGTCCTTTGCTTTCATTTACTATATGTACATTATTCTGGCTTGTATTCAGAGAATATGTGCTGAATTCTAAACACCTACACTGCTCAATATTCCACCAGGAACACTGCGTACAGTGATGATTTCTGAATGCATACATTATATTTACATCTATATTCATCTTGCAACTTTTTTCTTTTTTGTTTTTCTTTTTTTTTTTTTTTTTTTTTTTTTTTTAAACCCTCCACCTTGCCCATAAAAATGCAGTTTTTATAGACTGCTAACCCTACTTTTCAATGAGCATCATGCTGGCTGAAAACAGTGGGTGTTGACCTGGCATTTTGCCTTCATGATACAATTTGTTTCCTTGCCAGTAAGGTTTTGGAAAAAAGATACAAATTATCTGATATAAAATTACTAGCTGAAGATAGTTGTCATGCAAATATTAAATCATCTACTCTATTTGCATATTTGCAGATAACCTGCTAGAGCCATATAAATTAGTTTTAAATAGTTCAATGTATAAGGGAAGCAGCAAAGCATGCCATGATGAAACAAGAATCCTGAGGGTTTCTCCATCATTGAATTTCAATTTTGGTTGGAAGATGAGAGAATGAAACCTAAATTAAGCTCTTCTACAAACCTGTAAGTTGGTAGAACTTTTACAAATCTTCATTACATTTTAATGATCTGGCATATTTCCAAGCAGTGTGTAGTAATAACTTATGTCTAGATGCAATAACTCAGGAAAATATTTTATGAATGAGTTAAAAATAAATCTACAAGCTTTCAGACTAGATGGCAACCAGACATTTTTTTCATATTCCAGATATGCTATGTTAGCGCATTTAATTTTATTCGGTTTGTTCCATTCAATTTCCTCTTGAATGCTCCTAGAAAAATATAGCCTTGGATGTGTATTGCACATGTGGTATACTCCTAATTTTCAGATGCAGATAAAAGCAGCAGAGATTTTGCTGCTTCTATTCTGTCAATAAAAGTCATTTTTCTAGACTTTAATATAAGCAAATATGAATAAGATTGCATCTTGAAACGGTCAAACCATGATTGTACTTTCTAAACATCTGTAACTGCTGAGTTAGTTATTTACATGAAAAAAAAAATTATAAATTAGAAAAACATAATGCAAAATAAGAATTCAAAATATAGATTTAATTAGGTAATATTATCTATAATTCAAATATTACATATAATTAGAATACTGCACATAATTAGAATATAACAAAAAATAAATCTCAGAACAGACTTTCCCAACAGTATTATTCACCAGAAATATCTTTCTGTTCTTCATTTTCTCAATATAACCACTTGGCTGTAGATCACCTGGACAAGATTTGTGCCCAGTCCATTGCCTCCACCAAGTAGGCAATTGAATAACGTAATTACTGAGCCCTATAAAGACTTACAAGGTAGAAGGGAATGACTTGCATGTTATTTTCTGTTTTCAGTTTCAACCACAGAAACATCTCCCCAGCTGAGTCAGTCATTCATTACATTTTGGCACCACCGACAAGCCCTCAGCTTGTTTTGTAATGAGATGATGAGTTCATTTAATAAAGGAAGGAAATAAACTCTCCCTAGATCAGAACCTATTTCCTTTAACAGGCAGATGTTGGGACACTAGAAAAATTGTATTTTATCTCAAGGGAGTGCTGCATGCCTAGAGAAGCTGTCTTAATTCTAGAGTCATTGCCAATTTGTTCTCTTTGCTCCTTGTTGCCAGCCAAATGTAAGTTTCACCATGCCAGACGCCACAGGAGCTGAATGTTTCACATCCAGCAGCTAGCTATCAGTGCAGCCACATTCCAGGGATAACTGCAATGCTCAGGTAATGGCTGGTGTAAGTTCTAGAAAGAGTAGCTTCATCCAAGAGGAACTTAACAACAGCTCCATCTGGTACCTCGTCTCACTGCTAATTAGCTGGCAGGGCAGTGGGAGCTGGCTAGAACATCTGCTGCATTCAAAAAGTTTGCTTAGCATGAACTGTAAATTTGGCTGCCTACAATTTCACACCCTAAGAGGCGCTCTTGGGATGATTATTGCCCCTGGCAGTTATCTGCCTCCCTAGTCACAGAATGACTCACTTTGTTATTAAAGCAAATTAAAGAGAATGAGGTTTATTGAGTGTTAGGCAGCCCACTAAACAGTGGAATAAGGTTTTCTTGAGGAGTGGGTTTAATGCCAGACCTGGACCTGAATTCAATTTGAACAGACTATCTACAGTTTCCCGGGCAAAAGAGAAGTGTGCAGAGCTTGGAAAAGGAAGATGTTCTCAGGAAGGCCCCTTCCCAGTGTGTATATTCCAGCAGAAGAACAGGAGAGGGGCAGTCCTGAGGTAAAAACACAGGAAGTGTTCATGATGAGAACCGGCCCTGCCACACACTCTTTTGGTAAAACAAGGTATAACACACAGAGGAAAATATATCCCTGTTCTCAGAACACACCCAACCCAGCTGAGGACCAGTCAGTGAACACAGAGTTGTACTTCACAAAGCACACTATAAGAAACAGCTGCTACTGCCTGGTGGTTTTTAGAAGAAATTTGAAATTGAGTACCTAACAACTAGTTCATGGGCAAGGGGAAGAATCTTACTCAGCTTTCTCAGCAATTCCAAAAGAAAACTAAAGATAGTATGAAAGGAAAAGAAAAAAATTAAACAAAAGGAACAAAGACAAAACAAAACAAAGCAAAACAAATCCCAAAGAAAATAAAACAAAATCAAGTAAGGTGAATCCTAATATCAAAAAGCACAATGACACAGGTGAGAATAACCTACTTCAACCTTCTTTCTGGGGTGAAAGCCTTCATTCTGGAATTTTTATCATCTGTTACTACCAAAATTTTATGTAACACACAGGCACCCTCAGTTATTTTATTACATTCTTAATTTTTCATGGAAAAATTTAATACCTGACTTTGTATGCCAAGCATCCACCATTTTCTCACACACTGAAGCATAACTGATAAGAAACTATAAAAGAAAGAGAGAAAAGAATTAACTATGTTAGTGAGACAGCTCTGTTACCAAGAGGATATATAATTTCAAACTATTTATTTTGAAAAACAATGTTTATTAAAAACTTCTCAATTTTAAAGAAACTAAAGCTATGCTCTTGTAAGTGAAAAAATTATTTTCTACTCTGTTTTTAAAAGATATACACACACACACACAAACATACATGCACACACATATGAATATGGGGAACATACTTAAGAAACTCAATAATTAATTTTCCGAATTAACATCACCAAGATCTTAGAGGAGAGACATGGACAGGGAATATATAACATTTAAGAAGGGAAACCAGGCATACCATATTTCAGTCCCCAGAACAGTACTAGAATGAATGTTTACATTTACAAGCAAATTCTATGCAAATAGAAAATTATTAATGTTACAAAAAGCATAACAAATGTGAATTAATCAGGACAAAAAAAGAATCATGCTAAACAGTTTTCTTTATAACAGCTCAACTGCATTAGTTAGGAGGAAACATTACTTTTTTTATACTACTAAATTGAATAGAAAATGTACTTAAAAAATTCAGCAACAATACTGACTTGAAATGCACTGTACATATCTTGGAAATTAGGTCTGTAACTAAAAAAACATTGCAAATTTTAGATCTGGCATAAAATCAGTCAGATGAAATCCAAAAAGATAAAGTCAAAGACCTGTCTTTGGAAAGGTGATAACAAATGCAAGAATGGAAAAAAAAAACAAGTACAGATGGGGCTGAAGTCCTGCAAGAAGGAACTAGATAAAACAGACCAAGAGTGAAAAGTGCAATGTTGCTCCTTATCATCATGTCAGACAGCTATCATTGTAGGATATAGCAACAACAATGTTATATAAGATGGCTGCTATTCTGGCTAGGGAGCTGTTTTTTTGGATTTCACCTTCAGTTTTGGGTGTAGCAGTTAATTATTTAAGCAAATGCATTGGAGAAAAGGTATGTTTCATCCTGAGGAAACACTGCAGCTATATGCTCTTCTTTAATACAAAGAGCACTGAGGTTTTCTGTAGTGAAAGTGGAAAATTTTTGCATTGTGGGACCACAGGTGAAAAAATTAAAGATTACTGAAATTACAGCAAAAAGGGTAAAGTCTGACCTGAAAAGTAATAAAATCCTTATTGCAAGCTTTTAAATTATGAAATAATTAACAGTAACAGGGATGATCTAAATATGCTTAATATTACTTCAGATCAGAAACACAAATAACATTATCCCTCAAGGTCCCATTCAACTCTCCACTTCTTTTGCCCCAAATACACAAATCATACTTGCTTAATTGTAATGAGTTCCATTACAGGACAGGATCTGACAAGAGTTCCTTAGCTCCTCTGAGACTTCTAAACTGATGAACTTTTCAGAGATATAAACAGAAAAAATTCATGTTGCATGGTTTGCTTTCTTTCTCTCCTATGGATTTGAATATGTGTGGAGTTTAGCAATTATTGTCATTTCCTTATACTTTTTATTTTGAAATGCCTAGTCCATAGCATCTCTGAACAGAGGTCTTCTGTTAAGTGTGCTTGGTTAGATACACTATCAAAATTTAAAGCAAAACCCTTTTCTTTAGATGTTTCATATACAATTCTCCTTATATTGAGAAACATAGAAATAAGTTGCTTATATTTTCAAATGAAATTATTAAACCAATCATGTTGACAGCCTGTATTGAATTTGTCTGTTAACACCAAAACTATTGTATACCACCATTTGTCTGTTAACACCAAAACTACTAATATGACCATGATAACCTTTTTTTCTCTTGCTAGATATTCCAAATGCACAAAAAATGTGCAAAGAGCAACATGTGCTCATATTGTCTTCAGATTTACTATGTGAATGCACAGCAAATGCTGTCTTCAGAGATACACACAGGCACTCCAAAAACAGTAATCAAAGACCCAACAAGATGCAATTTCTTCAGCAATAAACATCTAGGCAATAATATCTTGGGGCAAAAATTGTTCAATTATACTGTGGTGAAGAACATCACACATACTTGTACTTTTTCTAAATAAATAATAGTATTCAAAAGTAAAACACAGTAATTTTTCTTTTGAGGGTTTGAATGCATTAGAACCTATTTTACAACATTTACCTTCTGAAACTTTTTCCAGATATAAAATATTTATCCTATGCAGATATAAGGAGCAAAATGATAGCTACAGGGAATGTAGTTTGGCTGCAACTAGCCAAAGTCACTTGCCTCTTGCTTTAAAGCAAATTTAATGCTGAGAGTAGTCCAGAAAGCTCCCTCTGAATTTTTTTTCTTTTCTTGAGAATTCACAGCTCCAGTGTATGAAAAGCACACACTTAGGAACTACTCCTAATCACTATGTACAATTCCAACAACTAACAGAGTATCTAATATTCTATATCTACAATTATCTCATATAATATATATAATTTAATGTGTAAATTAGTCAGATATTTCTATGTATGAAATTATGAAGGTACATTTTTAAATCCAGGTTAATCTGGACTCAGTTCATCTTCTTTAAAGTCAAATCAGATTGGAGTTCTTAGTTACACCAGTTTCACATGATCATTGATGCTCCTTTCATATAATGTCAGATATGTGCCTATAAACTATGGTATATTTTAAAACCCCCAAATTATACAGTAATTTAAAAGAAGATGAAATGGAAGAGAACCAATTTATATGACTGATGTTACTTAAAATCTGAAATATTTATTTTAAAAGATGGACTTAAATATTAAGGATCCAAATACAACTTATTTTGAAGCCTTGTTTAACATGCACAAAGAGTAGTTTAAGTATATAGCTGGATCTTCGACACATTTAGAGCACTATTTTGTTGGTACCAACTGACTACCCATTCCATGAATCTCTCAAAGAAACAAGAAAATTGCAGTGATAAGTAAGGAATACTATTTAATACTTGGTGATCTTAAATACTAGGTCTTAGGTCTTCATGTTTAAGAGCTCATTCCAGGCTGAATTCTTACAACACACACACTACAGTTTAAGTTCCCAAACTGCTCACTCAACAAGGTGGGCATATGGTTGTTCATGTATTCTGAGCTGGATGCATGGGAGAAATAACAGGAGACCCTCAAGAGTTCAAAACAACAAAAAACACTTTACTGGCAACTTTAGGAAATCAGAGACTTTGCACAAAAGGTGCAGTGGAACAGTTAATCAACATAAAACACTTCCCAAAGCTTTACCTTGGCCCATTCAACTTAATAAACTTTAAACCCATTCAATTTCAAATAACTTGACAATTCCAAGAGGAGGAAATTAGAAGAAGGATAAAGATAGAAAGACAGAAATTCCATAGAAATGGACACATATAGCTGCCAGCTACTGGGTTCCAGCGATATAAGAAACTCTGAGAAGAAGTAGGGTCCAGACAATGCCATGGCCTTGTGTTCAGCCTTAAATTCCCATTGGCCTTCCCAGGCCCTTCCACCAAGTGGGGACTTCCAGACATTTGGCCTCTCAGGAGCTGGGCTGGGGGCAGTGGGATGGGATACAGAAGCAATGGGATGCTTCCTCTGGTGTGCCAATCATTGGCACCCTCCCAGTCTGGGATATAGGCTCTGGGATGGAGGTGTAGGGCAGTTCACTACCTCACTGTGGCAAGCCCCAATCTGCCTCTCCCTGAATCCCAAAATGTCTCGAGACATCAGCCCTTGCAGTTACTCACATACAGCTGCAAAGGAAACTTCTGCTTTCATACCAGCAACTGCCTAAGGCTGATTTGCAACATCAGGCTCATGAGGGAAGTGATCCAAGCACCAGCCTGACAGAATTCAAGAAGCATTTGGACAATGCACATGATGTTATTTTAGGGGATGGTCCTGTGTAGGGCCAGGTGTTGGATGTATTGATTCTTGTTCATTCCATCTCAGCATATGCTGTGATCCTGTGACCATCTGGATTTAGCATTTCAGAATTTGAGAGTGCATTTTACCCAGTCAAAGTTCAAATATAAGCTTTAAGTTGGCAGCTTCTACATGGAGAACAAATACAGATGTAAGAGACCTCAGGCCATCTGTCAATTTTGTTTGAAACTGGTAGGGTAGGATCTCCTGTCTTTTCATCTATATCATCCACCTTTGCTGTTCTATCATTAGGTCATAAGAGATTTAGTGTTAGGTCTCAACATTTAGATGGTAGGTGAAAATTCAATTTGCATGCCCTTAGAATGGAATTGAATAAATACAGAAGTCCCAGTCAGATTTTGACAAGTTAACAACAGGTAGATATTCATTCACATGAAAAAACAGTACCACTCATGTCCAGGTTATCATGCATAAGGGCAGAGCAAAGGTTATAGATAATAAATGCATAGTACTAAAGAGAGAAAAAGAATTATATACCACTCTTGTTTTAATGGTGTGCGGGTTTTGGGGGGTTTTTTGGTTTATGGTTTGGGGTTTTTTTTCAGAAAGGAAAATAAACATACTATAAAAGTAAATACCAGGAAGCTAATAGATTTGAGACAGCAGAAAAATAAATTGCAGTCTAGTTTTATGTACTAAAATTAACTCAGTAGAGAGGAGCTATTTTCTTCCAACAAGCTATTTTCTTGTGAAACAAGTAACCCATTATAATCCACAATTAATAAAGCACCTTCCTAGATTTGTCAAAACTAGTAGTGTATGACCCAAGAACTCAAAAGTGTGAACTTTACAGAGGAGGTGAAAGATAAAGTCAAGTACAAAGCATTATATTAATATTAATAGGTTATAAGGCTTAAAATCAGCTTTGAAACACAATTTATTTTTTTTTTTAAGTAAGTCAGTGAGAGGAAAAGGAAGAACAATAAAAAAGGCAGACAGGGATCTGTGATACATAAGCACTGGTAACTTTTTTTTATAATCTGTTTCCCAAATTAGGGAATTCAGTAAATATGTCTAACTGGACTTCAGAACAGATATGTTGTTACATGGAAAAGCAGAAGTCAAATCAGAAAAGAAAGGACTGACACTGGATTGATAAGGGTGAGAGAACTGAGCTAGGTCGAGGCAATGAAACTCAATAACATAAAAATGTGTGTCAAGTCAGATACCTTGCACCTATATCTAAGATTTTTCACATTATGCAGGAAGTTTTGAAAATTCACCCCCTCCAATTATAGATATTCATTCAGTTCATAAATCATGAATGAAATCATATCTGTTTCCTTTTTAAATATAAAGGATGAATGCTCTTTCAGAAGTCATAGGTAATACAGTAACTTGCTCATATCCTACCTTTATAAAGTCTTCAGTCAGGATACCTCTTTTCAGGAACAAAGAAACTTGAACTGGATAATGGCAAATGAAGTTTACTGGAAAGGAGACAGGAAACTGTGAAGAAGAGATTAAAGGAGCTTGGCTTCTTTATTATTGACAGTGTGTCCAGTTATAATAAATGTAGCAGAGACACAAGAACCAAGGAGGAAGTAAACTCTTAAACTCAATAACAAACAAATAGCTGAATATTAATTACCTACTTAAGTTATAAGTTTTATTCCAAATCAGCAATAAAATTGCCTGTAAGAGCACAAAAGATCCAGAATCTCTTTGACCTTTCTCTTTCTTTTAAAGATACAAAACTGTACTCTATTTATAGAACATCTGATACCTTTGCACCAAGTCAGTCATTTTCAAGAAAGAAGTAAAAACAGCAGAGCTACCTGAATCTGTTGAAAAAAGTAATTTTGTCTCAACTTAGATATCAATTAAAAATCTGATACAATGCCACAAAATATTTCTTTAACAAAGGATGAAAAAAATTATGACAAGTACATGTACCTTTTAGGCAAAAGAAACAGTTCAAGGGTTGAAGTTACACTTTTTTTCCAATGATAAAACAGCAGCCCCTTACACTTATAGTCAACTTGAGCTCTGCATAAAAGGAGACAGGGAAATATTTTTGTTGGTTTTTTGCTCGTGAAGGATCTTGAGCATACTGGATTGAGTGAGAATAATCTGTATAAGATTCTGTTCTCATGTAAATTTTTATATAGCCCTTACCAAAATGACAATTAAAAACGTGATGTGTTCAAATATTTAAGAATTTTCCGTGTTAACTCAACAAGAGCCTGGTGATTTTAAAGTGCAAGAATAGAAAAAATAATTAGTGACTTGTCAAAGTTGTCATCCTGAATAGGTTTCTAGCTAATTTTTTCATGTAATTTATTTCAAAAGCACGAGCTCTTTTAAGTAAAAAAATTTAAGAATGTGGAATTGTACACAAGAAGAAAAAGTCTAGTCTGGTCTCATCCAAATATCAGACAATAAGGGAGGCTACCCATAGGTGGCTGTTGAAGCTGTATGTCAGGGGTTTTTTTAAATCTCACAAAATTCTGTTTTAAATGTTATTTCATATTGGAAAATCACACTCAAACCTTTCCAACCTGTATCAAATTATACTAATCCAGGTGTGATTTTACTCTCTGTAAAAAGACACATATAGTAAACCTGAACTGATTTACTGAGCAGAAAAGCAGTCAGTAGGAATGATTAGAATTTTTTGATTCGGCTGCTGTGCTGCATAAAATTTGAGGTGAAGTTTGTTATGCAAAAAAGAAAATCATCAACAAAGCACAAATAATTCTTCATGTAATTGAGAAAAAAAAAAAAAAAGATACAACTATGCATAAGCATTCAGGAAAATTCCATAATCTCTTCTTTGATATGAATTACTAAACTGTTAGTCCTTGCCCTGTACAGATAGCTCCAATGACTTAATTTTTGTGAATAAACCAAAAACTACAAAATTCAGCACCCAGCTAAAGACATCAACACAGAATAACATACATAGAATTATAAGTTTCCTCTGAGGACTTGCTACCAAGAATCTTATTAATGTCTTATTTTTTACCCTTATGCAAATTTTCATTAGAAAGTGTAAAGATCTCTATTCCACTGTAGAAATCCCAGTAGGCTTCATTAGTCCTTACAGAATAAATTAAAATGAAAAAAAAAACAAAACCAAACCAAAGAACCAACCAAACTCTCTTTTGCAGAGGAATCCATTTTCTTTATTAACAATAGCTTAGATATGCTGTTCATTGAAAATGCTAACTCTGAGCAGCAAACTGTGAATGCAATACATGCAGAAGAAATCTGTTGGTATAAAGAAGAAGCTTCTGCCAACTCAGTTGCCCATCACTTGTCCTTATTTTATCTTCAGGGAAGTTCTGACCTTGTGATTACCTCTGTTGGTCAGGACATAATAGTGATATATAATTATAATAATAATGTGAAGAATGTGGGTTCAATTCCTGTGTAGACCACCCAAAGAGCCAGACTTGACTTTTTTTGGGTTCCTTCCTTCAGAACATTCGTGATTCTATCTAGTGATGAATAATGCTTATCTAAGCTAGCTTTGCTTGCACAGATTTAATATTTTAAGGCTCCAAGAACCACTTAGACAATTGACTCGTTCTGTTCCTGTGTTTTCAAGACACTGTAATGATGTCAAGGTAATTTGCCTACATAGAGTTTGATGCTATATAATTAGTATAGTTGATTAGTAACTATTCTTTTATTAATTTCTTTCATTAATTTCTGATGACATCTACTTTCAGCTACTCTTTTGTGATGCCCTATGTTTGTCAAGGGTGTCAAAATAGCTACACCATTCTTGTCAATTCTGTTGTCTTTAAATACTGGAATAATGTTGAGTTGATCTTGTGATATATATAATGCATGGGAAAATGATAAAGGGAAGTTTTTTTATATCATTGCCACTGTGCTGCTTGGTTCCAAAACTCTTCTCATCATCACTTCTTAGGAATTTGAGCTTCCATTAAGTTATTCTCTAGATTGAAAAGATTGAAGTCTGTTTTAGTCCTTCTCAGCAAATGGAATCCACCACTGGAGGAGTTTTAGTTGCTGTCCTCCTGAATGTAAAGTTTGTACATCACTTCAATATTTTCATCTATTCTTTTAACCTCGGGGCAGATAAGTTAGAATCCATCATGTTAGCTTTGTTAAGTCTCTAAGACAATTCCTTGAAGCCCATCTGAGCATCTTGAAGGCTCTCCCATCCCAAGTAAGATAAGGTTATGTAGACAAAGCCTACCTGTATGACCTACTTAGGTCCTGGGACTGGGCTGGTAGCAACTAGAATTAAGGGAGCAGTCAGAAGTCCATTGCTCTGTTTCAATTATTTCTTTATTAAATCAGTTCCAACACACTTATTTTTCTATTAAATCATCCAGATTCATAATTAGATGAATAACAAGATGAGAATGATAGCACCACGTTCAATTATATGCAAAAATTGTTTTCAGGTGGAAAGTGTCAAGTTACTGCACAATGACAATTAATCTATATTACTGAAAAATATTTAACCATAAATACCTTTTTTTCACTTCTTTCTTCTTTGTTAGAAATTCTTGTCTCTGAACTAGAAAGCTTTTAAGTCTTTACACTACTGAGAATAGCTTCTTGAAGAAAAGACAAAGTTTTTGTATTGCATTTATCCCCTATAATATTAAGAAAATCAGGAATAGCTCTAGGGAATTGCATTACTCCTTGCAGATAGCTCTTGGCAATGCTTGACAAATATTTTCAGAACTTTTGGTGAATTTGGGAGTGTCTTCCTAACAGAATGAAAACAAAAAGGTTCATTGCTTAACCACATCACAGTTCAACCACAGATGACAGATAAGTGTCACACAGCACTTCACTTATTCTCCCCTACACTAGGGTGAGGAAGAAAATTATAGGATAAAAGGACAAAAACTGGGGGATTGAGAAGATAGCTTAATAGGTAAAACAAAAGCTGGATGCTTAAGCAAAACAAAACAAGGAATTAATTTTTTTTTCCAGTGACAGCCAGATGTTTAGTCATATCCAGGAAAGCAGGGCTCCACCTTGTATACTGGTTACTTTGGAAGGCACATGCTGTAACTCCAAACACTCTTCTCTCTTGTCTCATTCTCCACCAGCATTTATTGCTGAGCATGACATTACATGGTTTAGTATATCACTTTTATCTGCTGTGGTTGACCCATCCAGACTTCTTACTCACTAATGAGACAGCATAAGAAGCAGAAAAATCCCTGGTCAGAGATAATTAAATTAATTGCTCAGCACTAACTAAAACATGTCTGTGTTAACAACATTTTTTTAAAAACATTGCAATGTACAAGCTACTATAAAGAAAGTTAACTCTACTCCAGCCAAAACTGGTATTGACTGTCATCTCTTTTGTTCTTCATCATCTCACCTTATCAAAGAAATATAAGCTGTGTCAATTGTTCTATTTTAGCCTTATGATAAATACACTATATTTATCCTTGCATTTTCAGAGACTGTATAATCTCTACAGTATGCACTACTGTCCCTTCTTCATACCTACTGAAGTGTCTTTAACTCTTGTTCATCACTATAGCAAAAAAAGGATCACAGTTACCACACACCTGGGGAGAAAGGGACAAGCAGCAGCAGAAGACAGTCAATAATATTACTTCCCAGCTGTGATGGAAGAACCAGTTCCATCTAACACAATCCTGTCTGACCAATACTGGGCTGTTAGCAAAGAGAAAAAAGCAGACAAGCCTACAGTCTCCTGCTCTGGGCCCTCCAAAAGATCAGTAAGATGTTTGTCGTAACTGATATCTTTCTTCCTCTCTTCTTCCTGAAGCATGGGGCTACAAATGTGAAATCAAACAGAGGAATCTATGAACTGATGATACACTGTGCTGCAATGTGGTCTAATATTTTTGTCTTCCAGGTACAGGCAAATGACAAGTGGGTTATTAGCACCACTCATGATAAAAAGTGTTTCTGTTTTCTAGAACATTTCCTTGGTTATAGTTTAGTGCTTGATTCAATAATTTCAACTACCCCCATGTCAGGTATCACCAATCTTCAATCTTTCTGTAAGATACTTATTTTTATATAGTATATTTAAGGAATTATCTTTACATGTGTATTTAAATTAAATTGACATAAACAAAGTAATTCTAATTCTGCATTTCCCAGTTTCTAACTGATTTTATTTTTAAAATTTTTCTTTGGCTTTAAGAATGCTCTTTTCCTATCTTTATGCATATTTTGCAGAGTATTTCAAATGAAAAAGAGTAAGGTGGGCCTTAATCTTAAAATATACTCAATATATGACAAATATTCTCAAATCTGTGTGTGAGACGTGTGATTCTCCTGGAGGAACATGTCTGTGGAGACAGGGAGGGATCTTCCACAAAAACAAAAAGCTGTATGTTATTAAATTTATAGAGATGATCTGGACAGCCTCGAGTTCCAAATTATGTTTTTATCCTGCAGGTTTCAGAAATATGTCAAATGCATTCTGAGGAGTACTTTGATAAGATAGTTTTAAAGTTTCTTGAATAACAGTTTATTGGCTTTGAGCAGTTTTGGTACTCATTTTAAACCCACAAATGCAATAGAAAATGAAAACATAACAAAGCAATAACTAAATTCACACAAGAAATACTGTGACTTTTAGACAAGTAATGAGATATTTAAATTTAAATATTGCCAAAACCAGAAATAGGCAAATGCAGTTACAAATAAACAAACAACCAAACAAAATTGAGGATAGAGTATAATTACATTCTACTGTATGGAATGGTACAGAAGCAGAAAAGAAAGCATGAGAACCACAAGAAGCCCAGAATATAAATTTAGCATCTAGTATTCTCTGTGAATCCTAAAACTTTGCACCTCAGCCATAACTCAAAGCAATGAAATCTATCCTCTGATCAGTTAAAAAAAAATCACTGTGATTTCATTAACCCAAATACTGAAGGTTTAGTTTCAGCAAGGGTGATTCAGTACTGAAGTATGCTTGCTGCACATCTGAACCTGAAGCTAAGAATTAGCAAGGCATTTGCTTTTGCCCATATTTTTATGCTAGTAAGTGTGAGATAGAAAGTGGTCAACAAAATCCTGATATCTAAAAGCTCAGAACACTGTTTTTTCCCACCTTTGTTTTCAACAATACATTTGAATCTTACGTCCTTATAAGAGTTTATGTCAATTAAAACTCATTGTCTTCTAATGCTGCTCTATGCCTTAATTAAAAGTACACACAAGAACACAAATTCCAGTTTTCCTTACTCTCATAATAGGCAATATAGTTACGAAACCTAATTATGAATTTTCAAGTGTGATCACTGCACATGTGGGACATGTTTCCTTTTCATTGCTCTGTTAATTGGATGCAGATATTTTGCTTAATTTGTTTTCTACCCATAAGGGATGAGGATTATGTTAATGAGAAGCCAAATACTCACAGAGTTGAGAAAAATTGATTACAGAGTTTCAGAGAAAGTTATCTTGGTGGTTTTGTTTTTTGTTTTGTGTTCGTTTTTTGTTTTTGTTCCATTGGAACATTTTCCAGCACAGAAGGGATTGATAAGGGACTGAGAGATCCAAACTACACCCCACAAAAATGACTTCCTGAATTTGCCATCTCTTCAGAACAGTAAGAAGTTTTATTGTTTAGTGTTATTAACTTTTTATGCTTGTGAATACTTTGCTTGTTAAATAAAAAGTTTTTTCCACTTGTCTACAAGGAAATCTCTTCCTGAACCAGCTGGGAGGGGCTGTTTGAACCTGTTTTCTAGATGCACCCCTTGGGAAATTTCCTCCCAGATTTGCCCTAATTTGCCCAGGACACTAATTTAGGTGAGTGAGGATTTTGATGATTTTATCTACAAGCAGTGTTTCTTCCATAAGAGATCACTTCTTATATGTGGGGGATAAAATTCCTGTGTCTTGAAAGGCAAATATATGCAAAAATAAAGGAACAAGCTTACTCAAGTGTAGCTTTTTTCATGTCTCAAATTAAAAATTGCCACATAAATCCACTGGTTTTGATTAAAAATAGTTGAGAATCATGGTATTTTCGGCACAAATACCATTGTAAAAAGGTTTTAATCAAAGAGGTTTTTGGAATTAAAGTCCTAGTACCTGAGTAAAAATCATGGTCCAGAATAATAGTCTGCCAAATAATGTTCCACTAAAAAGTCCAAAGCAGTAACTTTAGTTACAGAGATTTTACTCTGTGATAAAACATTTAGGATTAATTAAAGACAAAAGTAATTTCTCTGACAATTTATTCCCTTTTTGCAATGTTTAAGATCCTAAAACAAGCCGATTGATTATTACCTTAACCTCTCAAAAGACAAATACAAACCCCTCATGTCATTCTTATTTCCATAAAAATAAATTATTTGGAAAAAGCGTCTTTGAAAGACATCAAAATTAATTCATTCAATTATTTCTTTCCAATATGCAATAAAAATTCATTAAACCCAGCTTCATTCTGAAATTTCAGAGCAATTTATTCAATAAGTTTCTTCTGATTCACAAACAAGTTAATTACGCTAGGTCCTGTTCCTTGCAGTTTTTCTAAGACAAATTCCTCCTTTAATTGAATCTACATGCTTTCCTCTATCTTTGCAAGCTATACATTTGTCTCTTGCATCATTTGAGATGCTGGCCATAAGCAAAGGACGAGATCCTTGAAAGGCCCTTGCTGTGCACCAAGTGATTTAAAAGCATCAGCCACATTTTAGAATTGGGTCAAAATGAGCAGTTCCTCGCAGCTGTTATAGTCTCAAAGCAAAATTTACAGCAATAATTTCTCTAGGTTTCACAAGTAGTCAGCAAAGTAAAACTTTATGTTTCCATCTCATATTCTGTTCTTCTCTCATTCGTGATGTGCAAGTGTCAGCAAGGCAAATCACAAGGAGATATTAGCATGAACTACAGGTGGATTAGTTTTGCCTCTCAAACATTTCACAGAAAAATTAGTGTATTCATAAAAATTACAAGAACTTGTAATGTTTTTGCTATTTAAGCTTGATATTACACATACCCTGCCAAAATCAACCTTCCACACTTTTCTGTAGATGAGAGACTAAAACACTGCTTTCATAAAGTCATTCCTGGTGCCTTAATATAAGTTCCATTCCATAAAGATGATTAAAGCATAGAGAAGGATTAAAGCATTGAACAGCATATCTACACCCCTTCCAGAAAACACCTGTGAGCCCTCAGGCTACTGTTTCAGGACCCTGCAATCAAGCACAGAGAGATGAGCACCACTGCCTCCTCTCCACAGCTGATCATCCTCTTGCTTAGGAATGCAAACAACTTACTGGCAAAAACTAGCTCAGAGGTGCAGATTGAACTGACAAATATTTATGGAGCCTGGTATTCTTTGTGGGGCATAATTTTCAGAAAGTACTAACTCTAAAAGAGTAGCCTGCTAATTGAAGGTAATGGAAGGCAACAGCTGACATTTGAAGAAACAAAATGAGTATCATTACTCCATTTTAGCAAATGGCTAGGCATGGGCAATGTTAGAAAACTATGAAAAATAACTTTAATAAAAATTACAGTAAAATGAAATAGAGAATTCAAATACTATCTTGCTTAACTTTCAGGGAAGACTATAATAAGTTAAAAATAATCAACATAAAATGTAACCCTATAGATTATTTTCTTCCCATTCCTTTAATATTTGTCTTTATTTCAAATATAAATGAGCTAGTGATATTGTGCAGTTAGAAAAGATTCAGTCTTCCTTTTCTCTTTACTCTTCAATTTTAACATTGCCTATAAGTGATTATAATCCTGTCATCAAACAATAAGAGATTTGAAAAGTAGAAATCAGCAAAAACTGTTCAGCTGCAGAGAGAACCCTTAAAAAGTTCTGTCCACAATTATTTTTATTAATGTACTTCTCTAAAACGGTCAGAAAGCTAACATATTCCCCATTTACAAACAATTAGACATTAGGTCTTGCTTTGCAAGATCAAGGAATGATAGATCTTATGTCCAGACTCCAATGAATTCGTTTCTGTCCCAAAATGTTCTTCACAGACCGTCAGAGTACAAGACATGTTTAATGCTCAGCCAAGTGAGGACAGCCCTTTGTGCAACCCTTGAAGCAATATGACTCCCAAATGTTACAGGGCTTACAATTCCTTGGTGGCTTTAAACACCTTTCTGACTATCTTGGCTAATAAGAAAGCTACCTTTAGGCCATCACTACTAAGTTTATTCTGAAGTCATCAGAAACGAAACTGGGTCACTATGATAAAAAAAAACTTAAGAGAAATGTGATTGTAAATTGATTGATGTATAGACTATTATTCTAATTGAGAATACTAAAGACTGTTGAGAAGACAAACAAATAACCTAGAAAAGAGATGTTCCTTAAAATGATTTATGGGAATATTTTGAAGGCATGGCAATAAGAAAAACAAATTTTTATTATTTGCACTATATTACAGTAATTTTTAATATAGTATAACAAATCTTTCTGAGGAACTTACACTCTCTTCCTACTTTTACTGCCTTGATTGAAAGCCAAGGTTACAGGGGATTGATATTTATCACATTGCAGTGCCTTTTACCCAAACTCTCACACTGATTGATGAGCTACCTAGTAATCGTTTCACCCAACGCTGAATCTGTTACTTTTTCCATGCAAATCAACAGTACTGTGTGCCAGTAAACAAAAGCACTGGACTGCTGCTTACTGGGGCCCTTACCCAGGATGTTGTGAAGATTGTCAAGGCCTGTGTAATCCTTTGACAAATAGAATCTGATGTGCTCTCAGGTGGGTTCCAAGGATATTGCCAGGAGCAGCCAGGACAGTATCAATATAGGCAGTCACAGGTATAAATACTCTTGCAGCATCAGCCATTCTGTGATTAAAATTGTTAATGCAGTGAGTTCAGCCTGGCTTGGCTCATTTACCCCAGGTACAAAACTGATTTTGGCGAGTGCATAGCAGCTATATGCAATATAGGGTGACTGATTGTGGGGTGCAATTTGACCTTAAAGATTTCCTGAAAAGAAACCTTGCAGTACCTTGCAGGACTGCCAAAAACTTGGCAGTTTCACCATATGCAGCACATAATGTCACTGTCCTCAGGTTCTGTGTTCCAGCACAGAAAACATCAATATGCAATTCAGACCATTATAATTTTCAGATTCTGGAACAATAGGAGAAAGGTATAAATTCAACCTCTCATACACTGCCAGTAGAAAGGACAAGACAGGAAAAGGTACAGAAAAAGATCAATCTGTGCAAAACAGATGTGTTGCCTTTGCACAGCTGAATGATGAATGTACCTTTTTGCTATGGTGCCACATAGTTATTACAATGGAATTTTATCAACTTTTCTTGACATGTACATCCTAAGCCAGAAATTCCTCAGGAAAGTTTTTTTTCCCTTATTTTATTTTTACTAATATTGCATCTGTCATTCATTACAATGACCCAACACATTTATATGTGAACATAGAATGCAGCAGCAGTTCTTTTTATTATGGATAGTAAATGAGAAGAAAGAGACATAACCCTGTTAAATCAGCATTCAGCAACGGTGTTTCTTACTTTCTTATATTTACTTTCAATGCATTTTCAATGTTGAGAAGCCCATTTTTCATCTTTACGTCAAATGATTAGTATTTATGGAAATGAACATGTAAGATTCACATTTTTTTGTACCTGGCCTCATTTGTAAGGAGATGAGATCATTCAGTGCAATTAGGGTGATGACAGAGACTAATGATAAATGATCATTCATAAGGATTATTATAGTTTCTTTTTAGTATTGGCATGCATTATACAGTCAGTTGCATTAGCCTGAAGTTTCTTTGGAAATTATAATAAAGAAATATCAGTTATATGGAGCTCAAAATTGCCTAAATTTTCTTATTTCAAGGAGCAAATACAGGAGGAGAGGAGAGGAGAGGAGAGGAGAGGAGGAGGAGAGGAGAGGATCGAGGAGAGGAGAGGAGGAGGAGAGGAGAGGAGAGGAGGAGAGGAGAGGAGAGGAGAGGGAGAGGAGAGGAGAGGAGAGGAGAGGAGAGGAGAGGAGAGGAGAGGAGAGGAGAGGAGAGAGGAGAGGAGAGGAGAGGAGAGGAGAGGAGAGGAGAGGAGAGGAGAGGAGAGGATGGAGGAGGAGGGAGAGGAGAGGAGAGAGGAGAGGAGGAGGAGAGGAGAGGAGAGGAGAGGAGAGGAGAGGAGAGGAGAGGAGAGGAGGGGAGGATGAGGAGGAGGAGAGGAGAGGAGAGGAGAGGAGAGGAGAGGCGAGGAGAGGATGAGGAGAGGAGAGGAGAGGAGAGGAGAGGAGAGGAGAGGAGAGGAGGGAGAGAGAGGAGAGAGAGGAGAGGAGAGGAGAGGAGAGGAGAGGAAGAGGAGAGAGAGGATGAGGAGAGGAGAGGAGAGGAGAGGAGAGGAGAGGAGAGGAGAGGAGAGGAGGGAGAGGAGAGGAGAGGAGAGGAGAGGAGAGGAGAGGAGAGGAGAGGAGAGGAGAGGAGAGGAGAGGAGAGGAGAGGAGAGGAGAGGAGAGGAGAGGAGAGGAGAGGAGAGGAGAGGAGAGGAGAGGAGAGGAGAGGAGAGGAGAGGAGAGGAGAGGAGAGGGTCAATTAGCTCTCCTGAGAGACTGCCCAGCGGAGCAAGTGATGGGAACAGAGCTGACAGATCTCTGAGGAAATTTTCCATAAAGCAGAAGAACTAGCAATTCCCAGGAACGAGAAATTGTGCGAGGAAGGCAAGAGACCAGAATGTCTGAGTAGGGAACTACTGGTCAGACAATAACAGAAAGAAGCAAATGCACTAACATTTGAAGCTATGACTGGTGACCTGTGAATGATATAAGGATGAAGTATAGTTGTGGAAGGTGTGAGAAAGACCAAGATGAATCTGGAATTGAAACCAGTAAGGGACACAAAGAAGAGTAAGAAGGTCTTCCATAAATATGTTAATCAGAAAAGTCAAAGAAGCCGTATATCCCTCATGAACAATACTGGAAAATGGTAACAATAGATGAAGAATTGTCTGAAGAACTCAACAATTTTTATGACTCAGTCTTCAACAGCAGCATCCCTTCTCACAGCCCTTAGGTGGATGGACAACAGGACTGGTGGAAAAATCGTCTCTTCCACTGTAACTAGAAATCAGATTCCTGAGGAATCTGAAGGAGCATAAGACTATGGGACCTGGTGAAATGCATTGGGAACCAATGAAATTTGATCTGAGAATTAGAGCTCTGATGAAATTGGCTGATAGAGCTGCCAAGGTATTCTTCATGACATTTGAAAAGTCAGGTAAAGTCCTAGGGGCTGGAAAAAGGGAACATTGCCCTCATCTTTAGAAAGGAAGATTCTGGGAAGCACCACCCTCTCAGTCTCATCTCTGTGCCTAGGAAGATCATGGAATGATCCACCTGGAAGCTATGCTAAGCCACAAGGTGGACAGAGAAGTGATTTGCAGGATCAAGCACAGATTCACCCAAGACAGAAGCCAGCCTAGTGGCTTTCTATGATGGAGTGGCTGCATCAGTGGACAAGGGAAGGTTACAGCTGTCATTTATCTGGACTTCTGCAAACCTTGACACAATCTCCCACGTCTCTCTCCCCAAGCTAGAGAGAGATGGATCCACTGGATATTGTTAAGATAGCAGCTGGATGCTCACATCCAGAGGGTAGTGATCAAAGGCTCAAAATGTTAATGGACATCAATGACAAGTGGGGTCCATCAGGGATTCATATTGGGACTTGTGTCATTTAATATCTTCATTAGACAAAATGATCAAGTCTATGCTCAGAAAATTTTCAGGTGACACCAAGCTGAGTGACACAGTTGACACATCTGATGGATGGGATGCCATTCAGAGGGACCTGGACAAGCTCAAGAAATGGATCCACAAGGATTTCATTAGGTATAACAAGACCAAGTAGAAGGTGCTGCACCTGGGTCAGGTCCCAGCCCAGGCTGGGGATGAACAGATGAGAGCAGCCCTGTGAGAAGGACTTGGGGGTGCTGGTGGGTGAGAGGCTGCACATGACCCAGCCATGGGCACTCCCAGCCCAGAAACCAAACGTGTCCTGGGCTGCATCCAGAGCAGCGTGGGCAGCAGGGGAGGGAGGGGATTCTGCCCCTCTGCTCTGCTCTGTGAGACCCCAGCTGGAACCCTGCACCCAGCCCTGGGTACCAGCACAGGAGGGATGTGGACCCGTGGGAGTGAGCACCACCAACCTTTCTGTAGTCCTTCAATAATTAAATAAGAATAAGAAGAATGGGGACAGACTCTTCAGTAGGACCTATAGCAACAGGACATTGGATAATGGCTTTAAATGAAAAGGGATTAGACTAGATACAAGAAAGACATTTTTATGATGAGGGGGATGATGCACTGGAACAGGTTGCCCTGGAAACACTCAAGCAGGGTTGAATGGAACTCTGAGGCACCTGATCTAGTTGAACATGTTCCCTGCTTATTGCAGGGGCCTTGAACAACATGATCTTTAATGCACACTTTCAACCCAAACTATTCTATGACCTCTGATTATCTAAATGGTAGTAGAAAATATAGATAGGAAATGTAACATCAAATCTTAAAAGACAGTAAATATAAAGAAGTAAATAATGGATTTTTTAATTAATTGAAGATATATTCTGAAGTACACTGAATTCAGAATAAACCTACTTCTTTTTGCCTAAATGCTACCATATAACATAAGTAATATGTTCAGATGTCACCTGTGAAAGTGTTAAGCAGCTCTTCTATCTGTATGTTGTTTCTGATGTTTTTGTTGATTCAGAATACCACATAGTACTAATTCTTATGACCCACTCAAGAGTCCCTTTGACTGTAATTGTATTGTTGTATTGCTAAACTGGATTATGTCTCCTAATTAAAATTCAAGTCAAACTGTTTCATTTTCTTGTGTAGAATATATAATTTTATCCCACTGATTAAATTTTAAATTCAAAAACAGTTTTCAACTATTAATGTTTGAACAACATTTCAGAATTGCTGTATAGAAACTGGTTCAGTTTCATGAAGCTGTGTTTTTCTGATCAAAAATTGTTTCAAAAGAATTCTTTATTGGTACAACTACATGAGCACTTCAGGCCTGGCCTTTCTTTTCTGGTTTAGAACTTATTTTGATCTCACAAATGATGTGCAGCTTTATGGCACACAAACAGAACAAGTGTACAACCTATTCTTTGTTGTGGAGACTATGTAGTCTAATGAATCCCACAGAATTCACAGAACTACTGGGTGGGAAGAGACCTTCAAGATCATCAAATCCAACCCATGTCTTAACACCCAACTAGACCATGGTACCAAGTGCCAAATCCAGTCTTTTTTTAAACACCTGATTTGAATTAAGGCTGGAGATAGGGATGATCTTACTTCATAGCAGAAATAAACCAACATAAAGGGAAAGAAATCACTGTAATTTATAATAGTATATGATTACAACAGGGATTATGTTTTTTGTTCTAAATTTTAATGAAATTAGTTTACTTATCCCTTTCATTTGTTTGGGTAATACTAATCTTACTAACATTATGAGTAATATCTATTATGAAGCATATTAGTAGCCTCTTCAAAAGCTGTAGTTATCAACTTTTACTAGAACCAAGATTTTATCACAATGTTTTCATACTTCCATAATATTTTTGTTTTTCTATAAACAAGTCTGCAA
This sequence comes from Erithacus rubecula, assembly GCF_903797595.1. Lineage (NCBI taxonomy): Eukaryota > Metazoa > Chordata > Aves > Passeriformes > Muscicapidae > Erithacus > Erithacus rubecula. The sequence continues at coordinate 5,131,989 of NW_027635860.1, forward strand.
TGGAATCACTTTTCATTTTTATTAAAAAGCAACTTAGCATATTGTAGAAAAAAGTGGTTTTAAAAGTATTTTTCACTCATGTCAAAATACATCTTTAACTCATATTTTGATTTCTTTATATATATTAAAGACCATCTATTCAGCTAAATTGTTATTCAGTTTATTCAAGTGCATGATAAACATTAAAGACTAAACCTAATTCTCCGTTTGAAATATCCAATCACATATCTATTATCTTCTAATATTAAATAATCTTCTACTTTTGAATAATCTAAATTTTTCAATCTACTAAAAATAAACATGTCAGTCAAATTAGTAAATAAGTACAGTAATCATCCATTGTTTTCACTGTGCAGTTTTGGGTGAATAACCTTGTCATCTCCATATACTTTTATCTGCATCAGCTCTGAATTCAGAATGCTAATTCTCGATGACAGATTTCATATCTTCTTAATCAAACAATATTAACAATATTTAATCAAACAATATAAAATATCAGAATGAATGGTCTAATAGATGCACAGAAAAGTGCAACTTTCTGGAAAGAAAAAAAAAAATTTATCATTCTTAAGAACTAAATCTCTTAATCTTGGTTTTGAAACCAAGATGCTGAGGTTAAAATACAGCTTTAAAGTAACTAAATACTACAAATCAGATCATGTTTGCTGATTTTACAGGTCTTTATCTTAATTTTACCTGATTTGTCAAGCCATTGAGTTGAAATTTAATATAAGTATGCAGAGATACCAAGAACAAACAAAGTTATTTCATTTTAAACCATCACCAGGTTGCCCATACAGATATAAAATAGTTGCTATAAAATATGAACTTGTAATTCATGATGGTTGTGATGACACTGATTGTTAAAGTCATATATTATGCAAGGGTTGTAGAGAAAGCAAATTTGTGTACATTTGTACACAGAAAAAAGGGTGAAGGTTGTATGAAATGCTCTTGAATTCCATCAATAACCTGGATCACTGTGACAAGGTGGAGTACGAGTGAGCAGCTTTTCCCTGTGTTCTGTTTGCAGTGCAGTAATGAGGAAATAAAACTGTAGAGAATTAGGACTAAAAAAATTTGATGGGAAGAAAATGAAACAGTATCAGCTCTATTTACATTAAGGAAGAAAATTATTAGAAATAAAATAGCCAATATATCAAAAGATCATCTAAGGCTATATTACATAATTTAAAAGTGTATAGATAATAAATACTATATTATTAATACAAATATATAAACTTTTCGATTAAAGCAGGTTTGGGTTGCTTGAAAAAAAAAAACAAACCATAACCTGAAGGGAAAATTAGGAAATTATCTTTTTCTAATAAGGAAATTTGGAGGTATACAGCAACAAATTGGATTTCAGAAACGTGGGTTTTGATTGCTTGGTTGGTTTTATTAAATGAAATATAATATTTGTTTAATACATTTATTTAGATATTAACAACACTATTATTTATTTCATATATTGGAATATATATGAATAATATATATTATATATTATATATATTATTATTTAATATATATTCACATAAATATATTTCATACATTTAATTTTATTAAATGTTGATTGATAGCATATGATCCAGGTATCTTCCAGCCATCAAGTCATAAGTTTACTAATGGTTTATCAGTTTATCAGCAGCAAACTTATTGATCTGGTCTCTACAGACAATATTGTCTCTTACATTTTATAATTTACAGCATTTCTCACTTTCATGAACTGTGAGGACTGTAAGCACAACCAATCCAACAGATGTTCAACATTTCAAGCTTTCTCAGAAATAAAATGCTCATTCTGATGGCTTGAGGGCAGACAATGTTTTCCAGCTTATCACTCTTTCAGAATGTAAATTATTCTAATTTTTATACTGTGTTTCCCCATTGTTTGGATTTTTTTCAAGATGTTCAAACCATCCATTAGAAGTTCAAGACTTTGTTTGTTCAAAAGTTATAAAGCTGCAAAGATATATTCTTTATCTATTTAAAGATGATGCAAAGTTAATATAAATGCATCTCTAATGCTTCAGATTTTTATTTATTTAAGTTGATGCATTACAAGAAATATCCTTTCAGTGTTTTATATGCTATGCTAAAATAAGAATATTCATGAGTTATGTTCTAAAAGTGCCATTTAATTCAATATTCACTTGCAACACATACCATATATTGTAAGATAAAGCAATCTGTGTCCTCATGTATGACACACAGTGACATATGTGTCATTTATACAATTAGATACTATTTTGGGAAAGATAGTCTGTGATGTGATACTAACTATTTAAAAATGGAGAAGCTGGGCTCTAATTTCATCCCGAAATGAGAAAACAGTTTATCAGAACTTCAGAAACCAGACCACAGAAAAGTTTTGATCCAACATTTGTCTTTGAATATATCCATATGTTACATATATCCATATGTTACTATGGATACCTGGTTACTAAGGTTACAACCAGATCGGTAAAATAATAAAAGATCATGACACATATGATAACTCAGAATCACATAGGAATCAATAGTTCTTTGATTTGAATGAAGATTTTCCTTCTTTGATTACCACTTCAACCTTCTACTTTTTGTGGTGGTTACTTTAGCTTTTAAAAAGAGAATTAATTAGTAAGGATGCATTTAAATGTATTATCTAACACTGCCATTTGTGATAATGAATTCAATCTCCAAAGAAAATTGCACAGTCAAAAAAGCATGCAGTTCTTGATAAAGCCTGGCAATAAAGAAAAATATTTAGTGTTAAGACCAATTAGAAGCCACAGACACAAGGAAAACAACTTTGGTCTGTTGTTTAATTTAATTTTGAAAAATCCATTTTCCATCCCTTACTCTTGAGATTAACAAAACTCTGCAGTAGGTGCATATGCTAAGGTTTGCTAAGAACTGCAAGTCATTGTGCTGAAAATGGAATACCTTAGAACTGTACAGAACCTCAACAGAACAGTGTTTTGCCCCACCCAGCAGTTCTGTGAAGATGTTGGAACATGTGCAAGCACTGGAAGCAGGCATGCCCATAGATATGGGACTATTTATGTCATCTTTCTTCAGTGATTTTGTAGGGTAGATTTTGTTTTTCTAGCCAGATACCTGTATCAGTCACACCCTTTGAAATGTCCAAAGAAATTCCTCACACAGTCTCGCCCTGTACAAAGTCAATCTCATTATCCAAAAATGTTTTTTTGTCTCCAGGCAGTTTTTACATTGCACGGGGCCCACTGGCAGAAGGACAAGAGTGCCTGTTACACATTAGGTATTAACCCTGCTGGAAATGAAGCTGCAGGATATCAGAAGGACTCTGCTGCTTGTCCTACACCCAGCTATACGACAGTTTGAAAAAATCCTATGTGCCTCCAATCCCCTAAGGTCTCTAGAGCCAGCCAGTAATTTTATCACTGTGCAGGCAAGGAAGTGTGTGCATGGGCATCCATACACCTGCATCTTTTACTGTTGATGTTTTTAATATTTAATAGGAAAGTTCCTTCTTCCAACCGTGGGTTCCAGCAAAGCTGAAGATGTGTGTTCACAAATCCGTAGGGACAAAGCCGTGACAACATACAGAGAAGAAAAGGAAGGTTGTTCTCATTCAAGACAGTTTGGCAAATTTTTCATTAAAAAGTAAAAATAATAAAGGAAACACTTTAAAACTAGGAATTTGGTCAGCTACCCAAAGTGTAGCAAATAATCCTTATTTGAAATTGTTCTCATTTGAAATATAACAGTTCAAACTATTCATTTTTAGAAGTCCTTTACAAAGTCTGAGCAAGTGTAAGGTCAATTTATTAAAGTGAGTCAGAATTTATTAAATACTCTTAATCATAATTAAGCCTTAAATGACATGTAAGATCAATGCAATTGGTAAAAAACATGATAAATTGCTGTATACCACAGCTTAAATATTTCAATATTGGTAGCCCACAGTTTTATGGAACACTAATGACTAATCACTTGGGAAAAATAACTATTATTATAGCCTTGCTATATTACTATAGCCTTGCTAGTTTGTATAGAGAGAAAAAAAAAAAAAAAAAACCAAACAAAAAAACAAAAACAAAAACAAAAACAAAATAATAACACCCCAGAAATTAAGTAAATTACCATATCCTACTAATGGATAAAACCCCTGAATGGATAAAATCCCTGAAAGAGAAATTGTCAAAGAATAAATTTAAAACATAAAAAAATCCATAGCAACTAAACTTTAATGGGAATATGATGAGAATTTCAATCTGAGCATTCACTCCTGCTCAATAGCATGCTCAGCTCTGAAATAAAAATCAATCTCTATTTTAGACAAGAAGTGGTTTTAAAAGTGAATAAAGACATTTAGTAATTTCCTTATAATCAGAATTCTCTGGAAAAAAATATCTGTGTTTTGGAGACCAATTCTTTAAAGACTCAAAACCACAGAATTATCTAGCTTAGATATCTGAGTTTTAGTTGTCAGTTCATTATTTTGTATCAAAATGCAAATTTCTACTAAATAAATTATTGAAGCACAATTTCTTTTTCTCCATCTGAATTGAGAGTGATAGTTTACAAATATTCTTTACCTCCACTTGACATCTACACATGTAGCCTCATGCCTAGCTCTGGGAGAAGATGATGAAATATAACAAAAGTCAGAAGTGAGGTTTTACTTCCATCTGTATCTACATCTACATCTACAAGCAACTTCTGAAAGACACGAGAAAAGCACAACTTTTCCCATTCTTCTCTTTACTAGTATGAACTGCAGAATTGAAAGAAAAACAAAAATTGTTTCCAAATTCACATGAACTCCCCCACACAAATTGATATCCACCCTTGGGCAGCTGGATCTCACTCCAAATAGTATCTGTGGAGAACAGCTTCGCTGGTAGCTGTGCCAGTGCAGACAGTACCTTAGATGTAGATATCTACACTGTAAATGCCTTAAGTTTGATGACATCAGCCTCTCAGGCTCTCTTCTGCTAGGGAAAAAGCTTTTATTTAATTTCCCTTATTTATTCACATGTGAAAAATAAATGCAGTTTAAGGTATTCGGTTGTGCGGAAGAGTGAAAGTTTCTCCTTACAGGAAGAAATTTGGTTTCCACATATAAGTCCTTTGCAGACGGTTTGACAGGACATTCAGCTTCAGAGATTATATAAAACATGCAATATTTTGCTTTTTGTCCAAGTAGACTTTAAAATTTTGATGAAAGAGTAAAAAAGTAGTATAATAAAATTCATTAGGTGAAACAGCTTTTGATGATTTGCACATATACCTAAAAAGTTTTTAACATATTTTCCATTTAGAAACCCACATTGACATTTCATATTAAAATTGTATATATTTTTGTAGTTTATTTGCAGCAAAACCAACACTAAAAAGGATCAATTTGTCTCCTTCAGCAAGGAATTGTAACTTCTAAAATGTGATTGAAAACTGACTACTTCAGGAGGACATATGCAAGCAGAATGACTTTATGAATTACCACACTTCATTTCCTCTTAGGAACAAAATCAAGTGGGTTTTTAGCAGTCCCTTTGTAGTACAAGGGGCTTATCTGCAATGAGCTTTCAGTAAAATAGGTATTTTTCAGCCAATTCCTCTCCCACTTATAAAACACAATAAACTTCTTTTAAAATATGCTGTGGAAATTGCCTAGGCAGCATTATAAAGGAGATTCAGAAGGTGCTTTCAGTCATACACAAACTACCAAGCTATAAGAGTACCCTGACAACCATATTTAATTCACTAAATGCCCAAATTTAAAATAAAGATGTATAAAATATTTTAAGTTAGTAATACAGAGATTAATGAAGTAGATTGGAGACACCCACTTTATTTAACTAGCTTGCTTAAGATCTTTTATAGTGAAAGTCTTAATATTAAAATCCTGTTTTTATCACTCAGATGCTAACTCTACAGTAATACATGACAGAAAAGGAAAAAAATAATTGAAGGAATTTGGACTGTCAGAGTTATTTAACTGATATGCTCCTCATGTGCCACCATATCTTTTGTTTTCTGCCAGTTAGCCTCACATTAAACTTTTGTATTTTTTTCTCTTAATAGAATGGCAGGAAAGGAGCAGAGGGAGAACTAATAGGAACTTGCAGGGAAACTAATGTATATAATTAGTGGGACTGGCTTTTGAGTATTTTCTCCTGTGTTGACCAAATTTGACAGGGGAATCAACAAACAGAAAAAATCTTATAATTTTAGACATCAGTTTCTGTCCAGAGGGGATATAAAATTGCCAAAATAAATATTGAGCCTGGCTTTGAGCTTAACAGCTGAGGAAAATGAAAGTAGAATAATCCATAGTCTTAGAGATTGTAGGGCTGATAAACAACATACAGCACTGCACAAAAAACTGTGCTTATGTGTTTGGATTGTCATTTAAAGCTGCACTGAATGGTGAAAACAAATGCTTTATGTACCTAGAGAAATAGGGGGAAGAAGTGAATTGGAAGGATAATGGCAAAAATGGTTCCATTTTTTCCCATGTTGAAATATGAAGGGCTATTTTTCCTCTTAAACTACCAACACAATATGTCAGAAACCTAGATTATAATTACACTACCCCAACAATTGAAGTATTGAGTAGAACTTGATGTGATATGAAGGGTGATGCAAAATGAATGAAATTCTTTTGTATTCAAATTGTTCCACCTCAATGTTATAGCAATTATTCTGGGCCTGGCCTGATATTTTAATTCTCACAGATTCATTAAAATTGGACAAAATTACATGGATATGGTAATAGATGTCAGATATCCATGCAAGTTTTGTTTTGGGAGAGAGATTGACTTTATCCTTCATTTCTGTTTTATTCAGTGTGGTGGTCACTGATCTCCACAAAAGGTAATTAGTAGTTTATAAATAGATTGTGAAAATTAATTAAAACACCCTATTTCAAAATATCAAGTGATGATTATCATAAATATGCAGCTAACCCATAAAGGGGTGAGGAGCTCAACTATTTTGACACTCTTGATTAAATTAAAGTTTATTTTTCAGACCAGCAATTCCAGCATTTCCCTATGCCAAACCTATTCTAATGTGATTAACAAATTTTAATTACAGATGTAATTTACAGTGCTCCTTGAAATATTATCATCCACAAAATATAGCAGTCTGAAATTTGCCAAATATCTTAGTGATGCTCTGATAATGTGACCTACTTTCTTCTTTCCAGAGGCTGTTGTGATGCTAAATGTGCCCTTAAACACAAGTAAATTCTAAATATCTAATGTTTATCAAGAAATATCGTTGCAGTAATGATTTCAGGTGCAAAATAGTTCTATTTTAAAATAATCATAATCCTACAAACATATCATAATTCAAAGAAAAGCAGCACAAAGCACAAGCAAAAATTTTATAAGCAAAACAAGGAATAAGCCTTTTACTTGACACTGAAAAAAGTACACAATTGCATGAGAGAAGCAGAGCAAGACAATTAAATTTGAAGAGAGAAGCAAGCAACTGACTTGAATTGACTTCTACCCAATCATTCCTACCTGTGAAATGGGAATGTCTGGGGTATCCAGCAAGTTGATGGTGGGCGAACAGAGCCAGGTAGTGGGAGTCACACTGCATAGCATAGAAATTCTAACCTTTATAAAACTGGATGGCTTTTTACAAAACATTTATTTACCCTTTATCTTTTAAAGTCTTAGATGGCTTCAAGTCAACAATGTACATTTGCAATCCATTCTTTTTGCCTTCCTTTTGTTTTAGAGGTACATTAACAGTGTTCAGAGCACTAATTTTTGTAGGAGAAAAACCTGCTTTTAAAAATAGGAGTCAGATTTTCCTGCTGGAAGTGCAATTCAAAGAAGTAAAATATCACAACCCATTTTCTTATTTAACCCTGAGGTACAAAGTTGATTTAATGTTAAATTTATAAATGGATTTTGCATAATGCTTGGCATGCAAAATACAAATGCCAATGCCAATGGCGTCAAAACGGTAAACACCATTAAATTATGCCTAAGTGTTTGTTAAAATAGTACACTTTCCAAGGTTATATATTTTTGTTTGTTTTCTACCAAAATTAAAATTCAGCATAAAAACCATGTTTCTTTATCCATTTATAATCAGAATGGGTTTTATTTTATGGTATTTAAACAATTCTAGTGGTTCTTGAGCTACCAGAACTAAAAGTACAACATGAATATTAATAAATATATCTAGAAAATCAATATTATTACAAGTTATTCCACAAAGACTCTGGCATAAATCTGCTACTTTATTAGATTATATGAAATTATTTCACCCAAAGCACAACGAGATACCAACTCAAACGAATAGCATAGCAATAGATACTTTTTTATCTATAAAATAAATACAAGCCCCACATATCCTGTATTGAGAATACAGGACTGAATAACAGGACTGATAAATATTCATTTCATTCTTTTTGACAAAGTATGTGCAGATTATGAAAGGCAATGAAATCATCCTTCCCTCAGATTTGTTGTGCATTCAATCCCATCTCTCTGACACAAGGGTCCAGGTGAGCCCACAAATAAAGCCTGTGGACTCATTTCACAAGAGTGTGGATGTCAATGCATAATTATGTTCTTCTATTCAATCCACCTGATTGTCTCAGAATATCAAAATACTTTAAGAACATAGGACTAAAAAGAATTCTTTAAAAAATTTTTGACAGTGGTTTCAAAACTGGGGGTACATTTCCACCACAACCGGTTGTGGCTTGTAAAATATTTCTTACATAAATACATATTCATGTGCCATAATATCTTAGCACAACATGAATACTTAGCACACTAACCACATTCTGCTTCTTCCTGTCTTGAGGAAGTCATTCCAGTAATCATTTAACCTGGCAGCTAAATGAAAATGTACTGATTTATGTATTTATGTTCCCTTAGTCCATTTCCTTGTTAGCTGCATACTCAGAAAATGCTGCATTTTTATATTTCTAAACAAAAACACTAAAAAAATCCTCGAGCAGATAATAAATTAATTATTTTAGGATGTTTGTGCAACTGTATTTAATTTGTTATCTTCAGTCTTAAAATAATATACATTATCCCAGAAAATATGGTCAAAATAAATAATTTTTTTAAAAGCCTTTTAGCATGTCCTAGGTTTCCAGCAATATTGATGCAAAGGCTGCTGTGCTAATGCATAGTATCCTTTCTTGAATAACAAATTTATCATGTATCATGAGCAGTTTCATAACACTTCCAGCAGGTACATGCTGAACTTAAATGCCTGAGCATATCTCTAAAATTAGTTTCATAGGTAGCCTACAGTGCACAAAAATGCTGAAGATGAGGACAGGTTCTTCAGGATTTTAAAATATTAAACTCTGAATGTTGCAGAAAAAAGGAGGATTTCAAGTTTTGGTTTGCCAGAGGAAAATAGTATCACTTCTGCATTTTCATTTTGGTGAATTGTTCATTGCCTGTAAAATGAAGCAGCAAAATGATGGACATTTTGAGGAATGCCGTAGAATTAACTAATTTGAAGTGGACTTCTAGAGGTCCAGCATGTCACTCAAAGCAGGGCCAGAACAGGCCACATTGTGCAGGGCCTTCTATGGTAAAGGTTTCAGTATGGCCCAGAAAGAGGTTCCATAATCTCTCCAGACAGCTTTGTTCACTGTTTGATTATCCAAACGGCAACATTTTAATTAATAAAATCATGCCAGAATTGGTAGTAAAAAAATATAGTAAATCAAAAATTTGAAGCTTTGAATAAAGCATATATGAAATGACACTGTAATTTTTTTCTAAATTAAAAATACTGTAATCCAAAGGAAAATTATTAATACAGTATATAATAAAATAATGCAGTAATTAATAAAATCAGTTATTTCAGAATTTTTTAATTTCTGTGTTAATAGTTCCTATATGAAATCTCAGTCTTTTCTTCGTAGTTTTCAGGATCAACATTAAGTACAAAAGTCACAAAACATAAAACAGTGACTTGGCCTTTAGCGTTTGACATTTAATGATTTGAAACCAATACTGAGACAAACGAAAGGCATGCAAACTACAGTTAGGTTATAAGAATAATGATAATGATAATCTGGAATTACTGACTTAGATTTAAATAATTTTTAAAGTTCAGACATAAATGTTGTAGGCAATTTTTTATCTTTGAAGTTTGTCCACATGGCAACTTCAACCCAACTGTTATTGCTTCAGTCTTTTTCGTTATAACTTCAAAAATTTCCATTTAATGTCTTCTTTGCCAGCTGATTTTTTCAGAATTTAACTTTTCCCTATAAAATGATAAAGCCAATACCAAAAATAAAATAGATTAAGCAAGCATATGTTAATTGACTGTATTAGGGAAAAGCAAATTAACAGGATTAGATTACTGCCACATATATTTGAACCAAAATTTTGGTAAGAGAACAGTCAATGAAATTGCAACAATGTTGATGAATTGAAAATCTTCACTAATCTTACTGACATGAAACCAAAATCTATCTTGTGATTCCACAAAGTCCACAATCATCTCCTTTTTGCAATTCTTCTAAATGTCTTTTCTCTTCACAGAATGAGGTGCAAATAGAATTTATAGATTTTCTAGAAGAAAAATATGAAAGCTTGGAGTAGTTTCAAAATTTCCAAAAATTCTAACTAGTTTCACAGAGTCTTACATTTCCTGTTCACACTGTGTATAAAGCTATAGTGTTATAAAAATAAGACAATGAAAGAATTTATGACTCTTCTCAAAGAATTTTAAGTTATAAGGAGTAGCTCAAATTTTGGACTAGAATGTTTACAGTACTGTACCTACCTATGAAAAATTCACTGATGACTCAAGGGAAACAAAAAGGTGTTCACTAACAGGACTCCTATTTATTTGAGGAAGATTTTGGCACAGATAAGTGGCTATTTGAAAACTATGTTCTTCTGAAAATGTCTGTTTCAGACATATCCTCAAATACTCTGAAATTTTACTCTCTTTGGTCTCGCCTCTGTCTACCTTTAAGTTTTGCAAAAATAAAAAAAATTGTAAAAACATTAACATGTCATAGGGTTTTTTAAATTAATCCCAGAAAACAGAACTAATTAGCTTTTTCTATGTATATCCAAAAATCTATAAATACATACAAAGACTTAAACATTTTTGTTGCATATAATGGAAAGATTTGGGCTTCATTGAGCAGCAGAAATGTATTATTTTTCCTCTGGCTTTCTTAATATTTCAGGACCATCATTTCCACCAAAAAAAAGCAATACCCTCAAGACTGCATGAAACATTGATCTATAACAGTGAGTGAAACAAAACAGTGAGTTAATATCATTACATGTTCTAGAGCAAAGAAACTGATGCTATCAGAAAGAATTTGCAAATGAGAAACATTTTGCATACAGGCACTTAAATTTCTAAATCAGTGACGTTGAGCTATAATACTATTGTTGAGTAATTCTGTTTGCAGAATAAATATATCCAACCACCAGCTGTTGGAATAATGTGAAATTTAATCAAAAAAGATCACAATAATAACTTTTAGGTAATAATTCCCAAAAATTGCACCTGGTCTCCTATCTGTCTGCATTGGCCTTACACACAAACAGTTATAATCACATTGTTTAGTCATGGCTACTGCTGATTCTTGACAGAATGCATAACTAAATCTTCTGAACAGAAGAATATTGCTTGAAATATTTGCAGAAAAAATTGATTGTATTATGTTTGAATAATTTAAATGTAGAAATATTTCAACAGAATTGAACTTTTTGATTCTCAAAGGGCCACTCCCTTTTAAAAAGGGAATTATTTCAAATAAATAGTATTTAAATATAAATTTGCATTTATTTAGAGCGCATGCCTAAAAAAAGTGTTACATTTACAAAGGACCATTTGCATGTTCATTGAAGAAAACTGTTGATTCAAGTTACACACAATTTTTGCAGTTTCCAGAAATATGTGATTGCTGTTCATATAATAAGTAAATATAATATAATAAATATATAATAAACAAATAAACTCCTTAAAGGAAACATTTCTTACATACCTCGACTTTGGTGTGATATATCTCAAATTGCAACCATCTGAAGTATTTACTGAAATTCATATTTCAAAAGTTTTATGACACCAAATCATTTAATCACCAACTCAACAAGGGATTTTGAATTGATCTGATACTTATCAATATATGAATGTGAACATTAAAATGAAGTGGTGCTCAGACAGTAAGATTTGCTCAGAGCATGGCAAATATTTCACTCTCATAATCTCAAGACATGACTTTTCTAAAGATTTTGTTGTAACTGGAAGAATCAGAGTGATGGACAGACAGAAAGAAAAAGAAATATATATTTATTATTATATTCATAATATAAAATTGATAGCAAAATGAAACAGATAACCCTTATGAGATTCTCATTCATTTACTAATCTTTTCATAACATTTTATGAGAAAGCATAATTATTTTCTATGATGCAGACAGTATTTGTTTTCTTCAATCAATCTGTTGCCCGATGCCCCAAACAGAACACAAACTAACAGAGTCAGTTTATGCGGTGCTTTATTCAGGGCCCGGGGAACCTGCGGACTAGCGTCCAAAGTCAGGATCCCACAGCTCCCTTTTTCCATCAGGTTTTTATACCTTTTTACAAAGTGGTCTACGTGCAGAAATACACATTCTTCAAAACAATACAGATACATAAATCTTGCAGGTATCATTTCTAAAAGTTATAAATTCTGCATGCTTGTCTACTTAGAACTATAGGCTACCCCCCTTAATCCCCCTTGTATATTTGCCCATCACCAAAATCCTTTAATTATTATTATTATACTTTAGCCTTATCTTGAAAGTTTCTAGATGTCCTATATGCCCTACTAAATCCTTTGATTATTGTTTTCACAGTTCTAAATGTTCTATATGCTCTACTAATTCTTTTCACTATTGTTTCACAAGGTAGGTTCTCAGGGCCTGTCCGAAAACTGCAGTTTTCTAAGCCTTAGCATGACTACTACTATATCTACATTAGTCCTTTTTCTCATTATTTCGGTATCAACTCCCCCCTTTTGAGCATTCTTCAGATTTTCTGCAAGGATGCTCAATTTTTCAAGTTGTGGTTTCTATGTAGAACGGTGAGTCTTCTTTTCGAGTTGGCAGGATTACTTCTTTCCGGGTCAGTGCTCTCATGACACGTCGAGTATTAGTTCCCTCTCTGGCAATCATTTCTAAAAGACATTTATACATAATTATGCATACTACAATAATTAATACAATCATTATTACATATCGTACAATTGATGATATCCAACCAGAGACTTGGATTCCTAGGGAGCTAAACAGTGCTCCTACCCAGTTATGTTCAGCTTCTTCCTGGACTTCATGCACTTTTGTTTTAATTTGTTCCAATTGACTTATGTCCTTTTTTACTTTTTCTGTGACATTTGGGATATGTATGCAGCAATGATCAACCTTTCCTTGGAGGTATCCACAGACTCCATGTTCTTTTAATAAAAGCAAATCTAATGCCATTCTATTTTGGATTGTCATTTTTGTTGTTGCCTGCAATTGTAAATTTAGATCCTTAAATCCTTTCTTTGTAACTGTAGCTAGCTTCTCAGTTTGTCCTAGCAATTTGTACAGCATCTCCCGGTTTCTATATGTAGAAATTGGTGCAAACAAGGATTCCAATACCCACCCAAATTTAACTCCTGATGAGGGTTCATGCCATTCATCTTCATTTCCCTGTCCTAGTTCTTCTGCTACTTTATTTGTTTCTCTCTTTGCTCGTGACTGCATCTCTTTCTTCGTTAATTTAGACTGTTTCCAAAAAGGACATAATGTGGGAACCCCTAAGGTAATTTGTGTTACAGGCCCGTCTAATGGCAAATGTGTTGTCCATTGTCCATGTCCCATAATCCATACTAAATTTCCTGGACTCCTGATAGTTGTATCTTTACAGCTTAAAGTTTTACCCTTCTGGTCCTGCGGGAAAGCACTTCCTGGAATTGTATGGTTAAGTTTTTTACACTCACAACCCCATTTTATAAGCATTCTGACCGGTGCCAAACTAATTTGATTCTCTGGAGTGTCACAGGTGAGAATTTGGGTGCAGTTCCAATTTTCTTTTGTGGCGCTCAAAGTTTTTGTAGATGTGCTGGTTTGAGATACTTCTGTGTGAGTGGCATTTCTGCTTCCCGTCCATTGGACACACCAATTAACTTGTCTAATGTAACTATAATGTTTTAATATGCTGGGGCTTCATACCGTTTTCCAACTGTCCCACGAGGATTTCTGCCGGGATGAGTTCTGGCATATCATTTCATAATAGCTTTCATTTTTAGGTATTCTTTTTTTTTGCCAATGTGGTAGAAAACATTCCCACTTAGCATCTTCAGGTTTTACTTTTCCCCCTGTCGCTAATTGAATTTCCCAATCCCTAATTTGTCCTAACCTTCCATGGCTAATTAGACAATCCTTATAGGTTAATATTCTTAATGTTTCTCCAACCTTTTCCCATTTTACTTTAATTTCGATTTTATTTCGTAATTTTAATTCACAACTTCCATTTTTACTTCTTTTTATTAGGGGTAAATTTCCTACTGGAATTACTCCCCAAGGGATTGGTTCCCCTGCAGCTTGTGGCAGAGGTAAACATGCCGTTATTTTTGATACGTTTTGTATTTGTCCAAAATCTCGAATTAACCCTACTACTAAATTTTGTTGTTCCTGGTTTCTCTGTAGTGCCAGGCTTGTATCTCTCAATCCATTCCACATATTTACTCGTGCACTGACTGGTATTACCTGCACCGAGTACCCCCTTCGGGTTTTATTTTTCTTTAAAATACCTACATTTATGTCCCCATAATCAAAGTTTTCTCTAATCCACACAATGCATGAGAATTGTCCTACCTGATCAGCTTGCATATGAGATATTGTCAATGTGGTGTTACCTCTTTGCTGTTCCATATCCCAAAATGTCACGATTTCTTCTGTAAATACTTCGTCTGTGGTGATTTGTCTCCAGGCTACCTTTACTTCTTTTAATCCAGCTCTCTGGTTGTCAGAAAACAAACAGGTTAAATTTATTCCCGCACCTTCTGGCACCATTACATCTGGCTCCGGAACTGTAATTTTAACAAATGCTTCTCCCACCTGCATTATACAGACTAATGTTAAAAGAACTAAGTCCTTGCCCTGAACACCAGCTTTGTTGCAGACAGAGGCTGTACTTCCCATCTTGACGGGACCTTCTTGATTCGAGTGTAGTGAATCCAGTTGTCGATCCCTTGGACTTTCACTGCCGTGTAGGTAGTCATGATCACTTGGTGAGGACCGCCCCATACTTCTTTCAAGGGTTCTGTATTCCAGTTCTTTACATATACTTGATCTCCTGGCTGGATGTCATGAACAGGATTTTCCAAGGGCAGAGGCCGGTTCCACTGCAATGCTCCCCGCAGCGCTGTAAGGACTTTATTTAAAGACAAAATGTAACTCAACAATACTTGATCTCCTACTAAGTGAGGGTCCCCTTTGTAAGTTGCAGCATGATATGGCTTGCCATACAAAATTTCGTATGGACTTACTCCTATCTTTTCTCTGGGTTTAATCCTGATTCTTAGCAAGGCTAGAGGTAGTGCCTGCGGCCACTGTATCTTTGCTTCCTGACAAATTTTCTTAATTTGCCCTTTTAATGTCTGATTTATCCGTTCTACCTGGCCACTAGATTGTGGTCTCCAGGGCGTATGGAGATCCCAGGCTATCCCTAATACTTTGGCTACCTCTTGGACTACTCTAGCTACAAAGTGAGGTCCCCTATCTGAGGACATTCCTAATGGGATCCCAAATCTAGGAATGATTTCTCGTAGTAAGGTTTTAATTACTTCCTTTGCCTGGTTAGTCCTGCACGGGAAAGCTTCCGGCCACCCTGAAAAAGTACACACATACACCAGTAAATAACGGTACCCTTGTGCTTTTGGTAGCTCTGAGAAATCTATTTGCCAATAGTTTCCTGGTTGCGGCCCTACTTGTAACTTTCCTAGTTGTACTTGCCTTCGTGTCACTGGGTTATTTTTAATACAGACAGGACACGTGGCGTTAATTCGTTTTGCCATTGTTAACATCTGGTTGGAAATCACCTCATGTTTTAAAAATTGTACCAATGCGTCTGCTCCCCAATGGCACTTGTTATGTTCGATTTCTAAAATTGTTTTCATTACTTTTGTCGGCAGTAGAACCTGACCTACAGCTGTGACATACCATCCTTTTTCATTCTTCTGGGCCTGGAGAAATTGAGCAAGCTTCTCATCTTCATGTGTATACCATGGTTTCTGCTCAAGAAAAGAAGTTGCAGGGTTAATTCGCACTGGCAATAAAGCTAATTGTGTCCATACCTCTCGGGCAACCTGTTTGGCAACTCTGTCAGCCAACTGGTTTCCTTGGAACGCTTTTCCCTCTTCCTTTTGATGTCCTTTTACATGCATCACTGCCACTGCCTGAGGTTTATGCACTGCTTCCAATAGTGCTAATATTTGTTCTTTGTGCTTAATTTCTGATCCTTGAGAATTCAACAGTCCTCTTTCTTTCCATAGTGCTCCATGTACATGTATTACTCCAAAGGCGTATTTTGAATCAGTCCAAATGTTTACTCTTTTCCCTTGACTTAATTTTAAGGCTCTCACCAGAGCATGTATCTCGGCTTTCTGGGCTGAAGTTCCCGGGGTTAAAGCTTGAGCTTCTATTATTTGTGTCAAAGTCACTACTGCATATCCCGCATACCTGGTTCCGTTTTCCACAAAGCTGGATCCATCTGTAAACAGTTCCCATTCCGGATTCTCCAAAGGCTCGTCTTTCAGGTCCTTCCGGCTGGCATACACTTGTTCAATGATTTCTACGCAGTCATGTGTCAATTCGCCTCCTTCTTCCTGGCTGCTGCTCCTAAGAAATTCTGCTGGGTTGAGATGATTAGTTATTTTTAATTCAATGTCATCTTGTTCTCGGAGAAGTGCCTGGTATTGTAACATGCGGCTTGATGAGAGCCAATGCCCCCCTTTTTGTTCCAAAACCGCAATGACCATGTGGGGAACAAATACTTCCATTTTTTTCCCCAGAGTCAATTTTCTGGCTTCCCGAATTAGAAGCACTGTTGCTGCCACAGCTCTAAGACAACCTGGCCATCCGGCACTTACAGTGTCTAGCTGCTTTGAGAAGTACCCCACCGGGCGCTTCCATGAGCCCAGTTTTTGGGTGAGCACCCCTATTGCCAGTCTCTGTCTCTCATTTACGTATAGTTGAAAAGGTTTTGTAAGATCTGGCAATCCTAATGCTGGGGCTTCCTTTAAGGCTTGTTTCAGACTCTGGAATGCTTTTTCTTGAGTTTGTCCCCACTGAAACACAGGGCTTTTGGCTGCCTCATACAGGGGTTTTGCTTTTAGTCCAAATTCTGGGATCCACAAGCGGCACCACCCTACCATGCCCAAAAAGGATCTTAACTCTTGTGGATTTCGTGGTGTGGGTATGGTGCAAATTGCTTGTATTCGATTAACCCCCAACTTTCGCACCCCTTGTGAAATTTCGCAGCCTAGGTAAATTACTTGGGTTCTTACCAGCTGAGCTTTTTCTTTCGATACTCGGTATCCAGCTTGTCCCAGCATATTAAGTAATCCCATAGTGAGTCTGAGGCAAACATCCTTTTCTGTGGAGGCTATAAAGATGTCATCAACATATTGTAGGAGAACATATAAGAAAGGTGATTCTTTTACCTGAGTCGTCTTCCATTCTTCTAACTCTTGAGCCAATTGATTTCCAAAAATAGTTGGTGAGTTTTTGAATCCTTGTGGTAGACGCGTCCAGGTGAGCTGCTTCTTGCGTCCCGTGTCTGGGTTCTCCCACTCAAAGGCAAAGTATTTCTTACTTTCAAGTGCCAAGGGGATACAGAAAAATGCATCTTTCAAATCAATCACTGTGAACCACTTAAACCTTTCCGACACAGCTGTCAACAATGTATACGGATTAGCTACTACTGGGTGTATATCTTTAGTGATGTTATTAATTGCTCTTAAATCTTGAACTAATCTATACTTACCATTTGGCTTTCTGACTGGGAATATCGGAGTATTGAATTCTGACTCACATTCCTGTAAAATTCCCAAGCTACGAAATTGTTCAATCATGGGTGCTATTCCTATTTGTGCTTCCAATTTCAAAGGATATTGTCTTACCCTTACTGGGGAGGCTCCTTCCTTTAGTTCTATTACAACCGGTTGTGCTGCTTTTGATTTTCCAGGTACTCCTGTTTCCCATACCCATGGTACTACAGCTTGTTCTATTTCTTGTGGTATTTCTGCTGCTTCAACTTCTTTTACTACAAACAATTTAGCAATATTCTCCTCAGGAAATTCCAATCTTACTCTACCTTTTTCAAATATTATCTTTGCCTCTAACATTGACAATAGATTCCTTCCGAATAGCGATTCTGGGCTATTTGGCATATATAAAAATTGATGATCAAATTCTTTCCCCCCAAATTTTATATCTAATGGCCGCAAAAATGTTCGTTCCTCAACTTGTCCCGTAACCCCCACCACTTGGATAGTAGAATCACTCAAAGGTCCTAGCTTAGTGTTAACAGCTGAATATGATGCCCCCGTATCTACTCTAAATTCTAATGGTTCCCCATCTACTTCCATTATTACCTTTAAATCCTGGTCTAGTCAGCTCTGATTTTGGTAATTCCCCATCATGAGGGCTTGGGCGACACCTTGGGGATTTCCCGGGAAAGCACCTGTATTATTCATCAATCCCTGATTTCCATTCCCGCTGGCTATAATTCCTCCCCCAAAACCCATGCCTTGGTTGAGAGGACACTCATTTTTCCAATGTCCTCTATTTTTACATAGAGCACATTGATCTATCCCTAGCTGTATTCTCCCTCTTCCCATATTAAATTGACCCATAAGTCCTCCCGCACCCATTGGCATTCCCCCTTTTGCTATTCCCCTTCCCCCTCCTCGTCCACGTCCACGACTCCCCCCTCTCGTATTATTTCCAGCCGCTTGCTGTAACACTGCTAACATAGTAGCCTGCTGTTTCCTGGCCGTTTCTTTTTCCCTATTATTATATACCTTCCACGCAACTTCCAACAGTTTATCTAAATTCCGAGTATCCTCTCCCTCCAGTTTTTGTAATTTCTTTCTAATATCTTCCTGAGACTGCCCCATAAAAATTAATGCTAGCTGTAATTTTCCCGATTCCCCTTCAACTTCTAAATTAGTGTATCTACGAGCTGTCTCCTTAAGCCGCTCTAAAAAGGTTGACGGAGACTCATTCTTTTCCTGCCTGACCGAATACAACTTAGACCAATTCAAAGTTTTTGGTATTCCATTCCGTATTCCTTCTGTTAACAAATCCTGATAAGCTTTAAGTCTCCGAGACCCGCCCGTCGAGTTGGGATCCCACTCCGGATCTTCCCTAGGTACCAAATCATTTACTGTACCATCCACAAGCCGCAACCTAATCATTTCTCGTGCTTTCTCTGTCATAGCTTTAAACACCATTTCCTTTTCAGTAGAATCCATTATTGTGTCTAACAAAACTTGTAAATCATTCCAATCTGGGTTCTGAGTCTTAATTACCATTTTTACCACCCGCGCAGTTCGTTCAGGATCCTCCCGATACGCCCCCGCTGATTGTTTCCAAATTAGTAAATCATTCGGAGAGAAGGGAACTTTCACTATGACCCGTTCCCCCTGCGGCCCGACAGCTTCACGGAGCGGAACCATTAAATGAGCACCTTCTTCCTTTTTCTTCCTTTCCACCTCCCACCGCCCTCTCCGAGTTCTTTCACATAAGGGGGTCCGTGGTATATCAGTGGTTTCTATTTTTGCTTCCCGATCCCCCCTTTCTACCTCTGGCATACTTTCTCCACGTTCCTCCACCGGAGGGGCACTAGGGGCTATCAGCAAAGAAACATCCTCCTCAGGTTCCGAAAACCTAACCGAGCATTCCTTCTCTTTCTGCCAACCCTTACATCCATCACAATTCTGCTTTAATGTTTTTAAAACCATGATCCCACACTCTTTTTGCCACTCCGGTTTATCTTTCAAATAATAAAAGAGGTCTAGATACGGTATTTCATCCCATTTTTCATTACTTTGCAGAAAATGCATCAGAGGTGTAATAATGTCAGGATTCAGTGTACCGTTCCTAGGCCATTGCATACCATCGGGTTCATATAAAGGCCATACATAATTACAGAAATCAATCAATTTCCTTTTACTTAGTTCTTGACCAAAATTCCCCACATTCCAATGTTGTAATAAACAGCCCAAAGGCGAATCGTCCGGGATTTCTATCCCAGAACTTGCCATAGTTCTAAACGTTTTTAAAGACATCATTTCACCTCTTTTTTTTTTTTTTTTTTTTTTTTTTTTTTTTTTTTTTTTTTTTTTTTTTTTTTTTTTTTTTTTTACAATATACACCACACAACACTCACACCCTTTCCACAAACCTTGCCACACTGCACACCACACACAACACTCACACCCTTTCCACAAACCTTGCCACACTGCACACCACACACAACACTCACACCCTTTTTCCACCAATCCACCAATCTTGCCTTTCTCGTCGCCGCGAGTGGCAAGTGCTGAACCTGCGCAGTCACTGCCGCGTCTGACGGTCAGCGCCTAGGCTTTTCCACAACCTTAAAGACGTCTGTGACCCCCGTGCGGAATCGCTGTTCCGACTTAATCGGCAGGCCCCCCTTCCCCTCAATAAAAGAATAAAGCACCTTCGGGCTTACCTCCAGGTCGTCCGTCAGGCGCGGGGTCGGGCACGGGTTGATGTTCTCCCCAGAAATCACCTGGTGCCGGCGTGGAGTGGATCAGCCCACGAACCGCCCCAGCCACCTCCGGAGTCCCATCTGGGTCGCCAGAAAACTGTTGCCCGATGCCCCAAACAGAACACAAACTAACAGAGTCAGTTTATGCGGTGCTTTATTCAGGGCCCGGGGAACCTGCGGACTAGCGTCCAAAGTCAGGATCCCACAGCTCCCTTTTTCCATCAGGTTTTTATACCTTTTTACAAAGTGGTCTACGTGCAGAAATACACATTCTTCAAAACAATACAGATACATAAATCTTGCAGGTATCATTTCTAAAAGTTATAAATTCTGCATGCTTGTCTACTTAGAACTATAGGCTACCCCCCTTAATCCCCCTTGTATATTTGCCCATCACCAAAATCCTTTAATTATTATTATTATACTTTAGCCTTATCTTGAAAGTTTCTAGATGTCCTATATGCCCTACTAAATCCTTTGATTATTGTTTTCACAGTTCTAAATGTTCTATATGCTCTACTAATTCTTTTCACTATTGTTTCACAAGGTAGGTTCTCAGGGCCTGTCCGAAAACTGCAGTTTTCTAAGCCTTAGCATGACTACTACTATATCTACATTAGTCCTTTTTCTCATTATTTCGGTATCAAATCCACTATTGCATTTTCTCAGAAAAATTTATTTAAAGTATAAAACAAATATCAAGTGATGAAATCTACACTGTTGTTTATAGAAAGGCAATACAGTTAATAAAATGTGTATGTATGGCTTCCTCTCAATCTGAAAATATTACACAAAAGATGTGTAAGAACTGACAGACATCAGAAGAAATAATAAAATTATTTTCCTGAAAATAACACAGATGCAATTACTTTGAAAGTACAGCAAAACTATTTCCTTTCAGGGAATGCAGTCAGCACATGGCATAAGAATAAAGAGATTCGAGTATGTTCTTTGCATAAGATACCATTTATTGCCCAGCTCTTCTTCTAAAAGCCTCAAGTTTTTTATGTAACTTTTCACTTCCTCAATTTAGATCCTTTATCTTGGTCATTATCTGTCTTATATCACACTCTCTTTCCTTGAATAACATTTTTGTATGTTTCTATTACAGTAGTTTTATCAAGATTTTAAGACCTTTATAAAGTTAAATATAGTATGTCTGGATTTGAATTCATTCATATATGGTGCTTAAAATTCCCCCATGTAATTTGGCTGGGGAAAAAAAGCCCAAACATTAGTAACATTCAGCTGCTAAAACAAACTTAAAGAAAGTATCTACCACTTCCAAAAAAAAGCAAGATAGAGTTGCTTAAAGTACAGGTCCTTGCACGGCTCATTCTTCAGTCTGATAATTCTAATAAGCATAGTCACCAATTGGTCATCATTAATTCATAATTGCCTGTCATAACAAGACTTCCCTTCCTGCTCTTGATCTAGCCTTTATGCAGATATGTCTCCAAAGTTTCTGACATCACAAACCAGCAAGACTGAAAAAAGATATAAAAGCCTATCAAGTTTATTAATCAGGCATTTCTAACACTTTATCCACAAATTTCATTATCAAGTGGGAGGCTGAAGAAAAGCATGTCCAATTGGGACACAACAATTTCCTTTTATCGTGGTTTAACCCCATCTGGCAACTAAAAACCACACAGCAGGTCACACACCATGCTGCCTCTGGTGGGGAGGAGAAAGTAAAGCCCATTGGTCAAGCTAGAACACTTCAATAACTGAAACAAAATAAAGTATGGTAGTAATTGTAATGAAAAGGAGAGGGAAAAAACCAAGAGAAATAAGTGATGCACAATACAACCATTAACCACCACTGACCAATTCCCAGCCCATCCCTCAGCAGCCGTCTGCCCCTCCATATTTATATACTAGTCATGATATTCTGTGGTATAGAATATGCTTTTGGGCAGTTGTCCTGGCTGCAGTCCCTCCCAGCTTTTTGTGCTTCTGCTCACTGGCAGACTGGGAACTGGGAAGTTTTTTACTCATGATAAGGACTACCTGGCACCCACTAAAAATCCATGTGTTATCGACATTACTCTCATACTGAATTCAAAATACAGAGCTTTACCAGCTAATAAGAAGAAAATCAACTCTATCACGTCCAAAGCCAGGAGTTCAGGAAATAATTTTCAATTTTTGTTGACTAGTGCTGAAATTATGTACTTTGTTCTGAGTATATGTCAGATTTCCTAGAGGATATGCCACTCCCTACTATCAATCTGACATTTTTGCTGGCGTTTTAAAGATAGTGTTGATCCTTGAGACTAACAGCTGCAAAATGAAGATACTAAATGATTCAGATGAAACCAGTCTTAATGAGACATCAAAGAGTGTGCTAGTAATTCACATTATATTCTTAGCTTATGTGCACTTCATTTTAGCAACCCCTTGCACCTGTTCTGTCATCAACTCTATTTAGTCACCTATTTGCAAAGTTTTGCTTCTGCTGCTCATCTGCGCTGGTCTCCCTCTTCTTTCTCTGGTCCTGAGAAACACATCACTGTCACCTCTGCTAGAGGGCAGCCCGAGTGAGTTAGAATGGTTCCCACTGGTGGTTGCACTAGCAGGATGCACAGCAACATGATGTTGAATGTTGAGATCTGACATTCATTGGTTTCTAACAAATTTTGGCATCA
Organism: Erithacus rubecula; assembly: GCF_903797595.1. NCBI lineage: Eukaryota > Metazoa > Chordata > Aves > Passeriformes > Muscicapidae > Erithacus > Erithacus rubecula. The sequence goes on from NW_027635860.1 coordinate 5,155,415, forward strand.
TGCACTTTGATGTATAGTTCTAGCTGCTCTCAGCATGTCCAGTGTATCTTCCAATAAAGACTGTTTTTCCCCAAAGGAGTAAAGCATTTAATGTATGCTAACAACTACAGTGAAAACCCTGGCAGTTTTTCCTCTGTTTTACTCTGAAAGTGAGGAAACAACCTCACGAGCTCTCTCCTTATTCTCTCATATCACCCTTTCTAAATATAGATTCCAATTATAGTCAGAGACACTATGCATCCTACAAGGTGGAAAACCCACCGCAAATACTTTACTAATCATGTAGAGAGCCAGTAATACACAGTAATACTTTTAATAGAATGTGTAATTTCCTCATTATCCTGTGAGAATTCCATAAAACAGGTCAAATTGTTAAAGTTCAAAATATGAAAATAAGGATTAAGTTTAAGATAGCATTAAATTTGTATAACTTCTCTAATAAACATATAATTATTTTCTGGATCATACCCTGTCAATGTTTCTGTGTACATAAGATGTTTGATAGGAAATCCTGTGCTCAGCCAAAATTTCCAGGGCAACAACAGATCAAGAAGCACTCCTGCCTTTCAAATGGCTGAGTCAAGAAGTCAGTTGTACTGGTGGTTGTCTTTCAGCACCAAAGATGTTCACTAAACTGTACTTCAGAAATGCTGAGAAAATCTGTATTTCACATACAAATTTTCTTCTCTGTACAGCCCTCTTTTTTGCTGACTGAGGTTGCTCATACTTTGCTGTATGAAAACACAACTATGTTTTCATTCTTCAGTTCACTTTTCCTTCCCATTCCTCAGATATAGTGATGGAATTTAACAGTCTAGCTTAAGGAAAATGTTTTCCCATTGCTTCCCACATGGCAGCTCCAAAATAGGTTCTTAAGGTCTCAACAAATTCAGAAAAATTTTCTAAAGAATTAGAAATAGCACAGGGAGGTGTTGGAATTTATAGCTAATAAAGGTTAAGATGAAGAATTCTACCATTTGCTCTGTTTCTTTGCATCCAGTGTACCCTAAATTTGATTTAACAGGGATGGGCAAATTGGAAACAATAGCATGGCTATTCATAACATCAAATAATCTGATTTTGCATAAATTTCTAACAGTGATGAACTTGACAGCATAAACCATCATAACCAAAATGGAGAAAAAGTAGATTTGCTATTTTAAGAACTAAATAATTTATCTTCAATGTACATGACTGGAAGCTAATCAGAGAATTGCAGAATATTCTGAACTGAAAGGGATGCTCAAGTATTAGCAAGTACAGCTCTTAAATGAATGGCCCATACAGGGATAAAACCCACAACTGTGGCATTATTAGCAGCATGTTCTAACCAACTGGGTTATATAGAAAGTATCCAAAATTCATAGTCCAGACAGAGAATATTGACTGCTGCAACAGGAAAGCCATCAGAAGTGAATCAAAACTGGATTATATGTTGTAGAGACTTTACTCCTAATATTTTTGTTAAACTGTTGTTTCGTCTGACAGGTACTTACATTGAAACCTGCTCAGAAAACCAGATCATAAGTTATGCATCATAAGTTTATGTCCATAAACTAGTATAGTACTTATTATCTGTCTTAAAAGTAGCCAAGTGAAAGAATCTCAGCAGAAAATATTTTGAACATGCAAGCATTTCTACTACATGCATTGTAAACACAGAATAAAAGAGCAAGTAGAAAAGTGATATGGATTATCCTGCAATTGTAAATTGCAAACTATAAAAAAGGCACTTGCTGATATTCAATCCACAGCAATCTTACACTGGTGGAATCTTTCAAGATTCTGGAAAAGCAGATAGCTGTTGATTC